>NC_084618.1:17738328-17745828 GCF_033978795.1 Nerophis ophidion | reverse complement strand
TGCTAGCACTGGCAGTGTTCACATTGACAGTGCTAGCATTCGGAGTGTTTGCATGGACGTGTTAGCATTAGCGTTGTTAGCAACGGAAGTGTTTGACAGTTTTAGGATTTGGGATGTTATCATTGGCGTTGTAAGGCCATAGCGTTGTTAGCATTGTGACTGTGTTAGCATTAACATTGTTAGCATTGGCAGTGTTAGCATTGGGAGTGTTCACATTGACGGTGCTAGCATTGGCAGTGTTAGCATTGAGAGTGTTCACATTGACGGTGCTAGCATTGGCAGTATTCCCATTGACAGTGTTAGCATTCGGAGTGTTTGCATTGATGGTTTTAGCATTAGCGTTGTTGGCATCAGGGGTGTTTACATTGATGGTCTTAGCATTGGGAGTGTTCACATTAACGGTGTTAGCATTAGCTTTGCTAGCACTGGCAGTGTTCGCATTGACAGTGTTAGCACTGGCAGTGTTAGCACTGGCAGTGTTAGCACTGGCAGTGTTAGCACTGGCAGTGTTAGCACTGGCAGTGTTAGCACTGGCAGTGTTCGCATTGACAGTGCTAGCATTCGGAGTGTTTGCATGGACGTGTTAGCATTAGCGTTGTTAGCAACGGAAGTGTTTAAATTGACAGTTTTAGGATTTGTGATGTTATCATCGCCGTTGTAAGCCCATAGCGTTGTTAGCATTGGCAGTGTTAGCATTGTGACTGTTCACATTGACTGTGTTAGCATTGGCAGTGTTAGCATTGGGAGTGTTCACATTGACAGTGCTAGCATTGGCAGTGTTCGCATTGACAGTGTTAGCATTTGGAATGTTTGCATTGATGGTATTAGCACTAGCGTTGTTGGCATCAGGAGTGTTTACATTGACGGTCTTAGCATTGGCATTGTTAGCATTGGGAGTGCTCACATTGACTGTGTTAGCATTAGCGTTGTTCGCATTGGCAGTGTTAACATTGGCAGTTTTCGTATTGGCAGTGTTCACATTGACGGTGTTAGCATTAGCTTTGTTAGAATTGGCAGTTTCAGCATTGGCAGTGTTAACATTGGGAATGTTCACATTGACGGTGCTAGCATTTGCTTTGCTAGCATTGGCAGTGTTCGCATTGACAGTGTTAGCATTCGGAGTGTTTGCATTGAAGGTATTAGCATCAGCGTTGTTGGCATTAGCATTGTTAGTATTGGGAGTGTTCACATTGACTGTGTTAGCATTAGTGTTGTTAGCATTGGCAGTGTTCGCATTGACGGTGCTAGCATTAGAAGTGTTCGCGTTGATGGTGTTGGCATTAACATTCTTAACATTAGCGTCGTTAGTGTTAGCATTGGGGGCGTTCTCAATAGCAATGTTAGCATTAGCGGTGTTAGCATTTGGCAATGTTTGCATTGATGGTGTTAGCATTAGCAGTGTTGGCATTAGGAGTGTTCGCATTAACGACATTAGCATTAGCGTTGTTAGCAAATGGAGTGTTCAAATTGACTATGTTAGCATTAGCGATGTTAGCTTTGGGATTGTTTATACTTACGATGCTCGAATTGACGGTGTTAGCATTGACACTGTTAGCATTAACCCTGTTAGCACTCGCAATGTTAGCATCGGCAGAGTTGTCCTTTTTAAAAATGTACCCTCACTCCCTCCAGTTACTGAATTTGCGTTTAAAACAGTTTACAGCGCAGTATGGTAACTTTTGAGCCATTTTTATGCTCACCGTCTTCCTCGTCGGTGTGTCGTATCGTCTGTGAAAAGCCGCGTTTTGAATGACAGTAAAAAGTACTTTTCGTGTTTCGGGTAAATGTCAACAATGTTTAGGTTTTGTGGTCATGTACATTTTGTTTGTTTTGTTTTGCTACAGAGCCACTAGATTAGGTACAACTGCACTAACCACGGAGCTCCAAATAGAGGACTTTTGGACAAAGGTACAATACACATTTTCAGTTTAGCATTTTTCACTGAAATATATGTGTTATTGTCGTTGTGGTTAGCAGCTGTGTGGCGTTTTTAATACTTAGCAATTAGCACGTGTGGCTAAACAAACTACAACGTAAGCATGTGTGGACGTTAAAGCGTTCACATTTAGGAGTGAGAATCCTTCCGAAGGTTTTAATTGTGTGTGTTTAAGTGAACATGTCGAAGTTTATTTTTAATAAAATGATTTAAAAAATGTTAATAGTTTGTAGCAGTGTACGGTTTCTAATGGTCAGCTGTAGGCTAATTAGCATGTAGCTAGGCTAATTACAATATCAGCTTATGGTCACGTATTTATATTAAAATTGTTTTGAATTTTGTGTATGGTTATGAATTGTAGCCTTGGGTGAACAATTGTGTGATTTTTTTTTTGGTACATAAAATATTTAAAATCTGATTATACTTTGTAACAGTACCGTAGGCTACGTAGCACATAGCTAAACAAGCTAACGTTGTATGAATGAAAAGTGAAAATGTTAATTTTTTTAATTTGAATGAAAAATAAAATGTCTTTCTAGCTTGTAGCGGTGAGCCTTTTCATTATTTTTGGCTACTTAGCACGTAGCCATAATAAGATAACCACAATATTAGCATAGAGTATGGTGTTTAAAATTAGGATTAAACTCATTCTATATGTGTTTGTCAATGTAAACGTGTATTGATGATTTGAAACAAATTAAATAACCGAAAACAATTCATAATTTGCAGTGTTGCCTGAGGTATTTTTAATAGGCTAGTTAAAACCTAGCGAAAAGAACTAACGATAATATTAGCATGTCAAGCGGTTTCAAATGTGCGCTATTAGTGATGGGTTATGTCTTTATGTCACTTTAAGTGAATATTTTTATATTTTGCATTAGTTATTTGTAATAGACTAGTTAGCATGAAGTTTAAAAAAAGAGCTAACGACAAAGTTAGCATGTCAAGCGGTTTTAAAAATGTGTTAATAGTGATGGGTTGAGTCTTTGTGTCACTTTAAGTGAATATTTTTATATTTTGCATTAGTTATTTATAATAGACTAGTTAGCATGAGGCTAAAAAAAGAACTAATGACAATATTAGCATGTCAAGCTTCCTCTTCTTTCCTGACAATTTAAATCAATGTTCAAGTATTTTTTTTTTTATTGTAAAGAATACTAAATACATTTTAATTTAATTCTTCATTTTAGCTTCTGTTTTTTCGACGAAGAATATTTGTGAAATATTTCTTCAAATTTATGATTAAAATTAAAAAAAAATATTCTGGCAAATGTAGAAAATCCGTAGAATCAAATTTAAATCTTATTTCAAAGTCTTTTGAATTTCTTTTAAAATTTTTCTTCTGGAAAATCTAGAAGAAATAATGATTCGTCTTTGTTAGAAATAAAGCTTGGTCCAATTTGTTATATATTCTAACAAAGTGCAGATTGGATTTTAACCTATTTAAAACATGTCATCAAAATTCTAAAATCAATCTTAATCAGGAAAAATTACTAATGATGTTCCATAAATCCTTTTTTTAATTTTTTCAAAAAGATTCGAATTAGCTAGTTTTTCCCTTCTTTTTTTTTTCGGTTGAATTTTGAATTTTAAAGAGTCGAAATTGAAGATAAACTATGTTTCAAAATTTGATTTTCATTTTTTTCCCCTGTTTTCTCCTCTTTCAAGTCATTCAATTAAGTGTTTTTTTTCATCATTTATTCTCTACAAAAAACTTTCCGTAAAAGGAAAAAAAATGTATGACGGAATGACAGACAGAAATACCCATTTTATTTATATATATATATATATATATATATATATATATATATATATATATATATAGATTTATTTATTAAAGGTAAATTGAGCATATTGGCTATTTTTGCCAATTTATTTAAGTGTGTATCAAACTGGTAGCCCTTCGCATTAATCAGTAGCGCTTGCTTTCAAGAAGGTTGCTGAACCCTGGACTAGTTAGCATGAAGCTAAAATGCTAACGACAATATTACATATAGTAAGGTAAAGTAAACTCATCGTCAAATATGTCATGACATAAGGTCAACATTTTGACGATAAAACAAAACAATCCAACCATTTTTCTCAGTAAAATGTTATTTTTCAGCAAGTTTGTACAAAGCGTTTTGGGTTTCCTAGCGACATTGAACGTGTCATCATAGAGAAATCGGAAATACCACGGTCAAGTGATTTGGAGGGGGCGGGAGTCTCTTTGTGACGTAATCGAGCCCGGCGGCTGGTCGGTGACGTCACAGGCAGGTAGTCTCGGGGCGCGGCCTGTCCTTCCTTCTACGTGCTGGCGGATGTTTATAGTTTCTGGGCGCGGACCAAGACGCACACAATACTTTGCTTTCGGAGCCGCTCGGTCTAAAACTAACTTTTTTTTAAGAAAAATGGACCCTGTTCGATTTTGGCCTCTTTTGGTCGTCTTCTGTCACGTTTGGGGCGCGGACGGCGCAGGTGAGTTCTTCTTTTGTGGGTTTAGAAGACAAAAAAAAAATGGCTGTCGGGGTTTTAAGTTAACACGAGTTGGCTGCTCAAATCTCTGCTTGCTTCACCTTTGGTTGACTTGGTAAAAGTGCTTAAAGTCTAATTAAAACAACTTTTTAATCCAATCCAATCCACTTTATTTATATAGCACATTTAAACAACAACATGTTTCTAAAGTGCAACATTCAAATACCATTCTGAGCTCCACCAATGACTGAATAAAAAAAAAAAATAAATACAATATAAATATACCAATATAAAATAAATATGATTAAAACGGATTTTAAGGGATTAAACCTTGACATTTGTAGTTTAAACACCTGAAAAAATTGAAATTATTATTATTTTTGTTTACATTTGTAATATTAGTTTATGCTCTTCTTACTTATGTTTTTCCTACCGAGTAGTTTTGAGGCAAAGCAGCTATAAATGACACACAAAAAAAATAATTTAGTTCAGGTATGTCCAAACCAGGGGTCACCAACCTTTTTGAAACCAAGAGCTATTTCTTGGGTACTGGTTAATGCAAAGGGCTACCAGTTTGATACACACTTAAATAAAGTGCCAGAAATACCCAATTTTCTCAATTTACATTTCATAAATAAATCTATATATATATATATATATATATAAATGGGTATTTCTGTCCCCATTCATATATATATATATATATATATATATATATATATATATATATATATATATATATATATATATATATATTTAAAAAAAAATGGGTATTTCTGTCGGGCTTCACGGTGGAAGAGGGGTTAGTGCGTCTGCCTCACAATACGAAGTTCCTGCAGTCCTGGGTTCAAATCCAGGCTCGGGATCTTCCTGTGTGGAGTTTGCATGTTCTCCCCGTGAATGCGTGGGTTCCCTCCGGGTACTCCGGCTTCCTCCCACTTCCAAAGACATGCACCTGGGGATAGGTTAATTGGCAACACTAAATTGGCCCTAGTGTGTGAATGTGAGTGTGAATGTTGTCTGTCTATCTGTGTTGGCCCTGCGATGAGGTGGCGACTTGTCCAGGGTGTACCCCGCCTTTCGCCCGATTGTAGCTGAGATAGGCGCCAGCACCCCCCGCAACCCCAAAAGGGAATAAGCGGTAGAAAATGGATGGATGGATGGGTATTTCTGTCTGTTATTCCGTCGTACATTTTTTTCTTTTTACGGAAGGTTTTTGTAGAGAATAAATGATAAAAAAACACTTAATTGAATGGTTTGAAAGAGGAGAAAACACGAAAAAAATGAAAATTAAGTTTTGAAACATAGTTTATCTTTAATTTCGACTCTTTAAAATTCAAAATCCAACCGAAAAAAAAGAAGGGAAAAACTAGCTAATTCGAATCTTTTTGAAAAAATTAAAAAAAGTATTTATGGAACATCATTAGTAATTTTTCCTGATTAAGATTAATTTTAGAATTTTGATGACATGTTTTAAATAGGTTAAAATCCAATCTGCACTTTGTTAGAATATATAACAAATTGGACCAAGCTATATTTCTAACAAAGACAAATCATTATTTCTTCTAGATTTTCCAGAACAAACATTTTAAAAGAAATTCAAAAGACTTTCAAATAAGATTTAAATTTGATTTTACAGATTGCCAGTAATAGCCAATTTGCTCAATTTACCTTTTAATAAATAAATCTATACATATATATATATATATAAAAAAGGGTATTTCTGTCTGTCATTCCGTCGTACATTTTTTTTCTTTTTACGGAAGTTTTTTTTGTAGAGAATAAATGATTAAAAAAAACACTTAATTGAACGGTTTGAAAGAGGAGAAAACACGAAAAAAATGAAAATTAAGTTTTGAAACATAGTTTATCTTTAATTTCGACTCTTTAAAAATCAAAATTCAACCGAAAAAAAGACGAGAAAAACCAGCTAATTCGAATCTTTCTGAAAAAATTCAAAAAAATAATTTATGGAACATCATTAGTAATTCTTCCTGATTAAGATTAATTTTAGAATTTTGATGACATGTTTTAAATAGGTTAAAATCATATCTGCACTTTGTTAGAATATATAACAAATTGGACCAAGCTATATTTCTAACAAAGACAAATCATTATTTCTTCTAGATTTTCCAGAACAAACATTTTAAAAGAAATTCAAAAGTCCTTCAAACAAGATTTAAATTTGATTCTACAGATTGCCAGTAATAGCCAATTTGCTCAATTTACCTTTTAATAAATAAATCTATATATATATATTTTTTTTTAAAAAAAGGGTATTTCTCTCTGTCATTCCGTCGTACATTTTTTTTTGTTTTTACGGAAGTTTTTTTCGGAGAGAATAAATGATGAAAAAAACACTTAATTCAACGGTTTTAAAGAGGAGAAAACAGGAAAAAAATGAAAATTTAATTTTGAAACATACCGTATTTCCTTGAATTGCCGCCGGGGCGCTAATTAATTTAAAACCTCTTCTCACTCCTGCGCTTACCAAAGGCATGCGGTAAAAGTAAGCATGCGCTAATTATTTTAAAACAGGGGTGTCAAACTCAAATACAAATTGGGCCAAAATTTTAAAGTGAACAAAGCCGCGGGCCGAGGTTGAACAAATTAACCCTTTAATAGGGACCCAAACAAGTTTTGCATTGAATATTGACAAAGCGAGGCTTATATAACTTTATAGTGACATGCAAAATCCAGTTTCAAATAATAATAATTAAAGAATATCAATGGCAAATCAAATAAAATAAAAACACAAATTTAATGCCTTTTTTCGGCGGGGGGTTTGAGTTGGGGCGGGGTTTGTTGGTAGCGGGGGTGTATATTGTAGCGTCCTGGTTGAGTTAGTGATGCAAGGGGTTCTATCTATTTGTCCGATTGTGTTTATGTTGTGTTACGGTGCGGATGTTCTCCCGAAATGTGTTTGTCATTCTTGTTTGCTGTGGGTTCACAGTGTGGCGCATATTTGTAGCAGTGTTAACCTTGTTTATACGGCCACCCTCAGTGTGACCTGTATGGCTGTTGACCAAGTATGCCTTGCATACACTTGTGTGTGTATGAGCCGCATATATTATGTGAGTGGGCTGGCACGCTGTTTTTATGGAAGAAAA
>NC_084618.1:17660828-17733328 GCF_033978795.1 Nerophis ophidion | reverse complement strand
TCCGCAATGTGGGGCTATGGTGCATCTACTGTTGTCAGCTGGTCGGATAATTTTTCAATGCCCGAGAGCCGAGGAATGTGTTTTTTTTTAACAAACCGATGTCCAACAAGACCAAACTCTGGAGATGGACTTCAGCTTTTGAAACTCTCAGGAGAGTAGAGAACTCAGACTAAAACCTTGGCATGTTCCTGCAAACTTTTAAGCTCATTATCCACATTAGAGTTTTGGGTTCATGCACAGATAAAACATGTTTTAAGTGTGACAGCGTTTTTTTTGGCTAAATAAATGCTACAAATTAAAAAACAAACTCTAGTGACTCACTGGGTGAATGAGGTCCTGGCTGGCCTGCATGGACTCCGAGAACACGCAAAGCAGCTCTTGCGAGGGAACCCATTGCGAGGCTAGTCAAGCCGTCCGATTACAACCCGGATACCTCCAAAGAGTTCTGGCCAAGGCAACAGGGATGATACGGTATTCAAACCAAAAAAAAAAAACTTTCTGGATGTTTTCCACAGCCCTTGAAAGTCTTATACACCAGGAGAACATGGACTTGATTCCTCACGGGTGCTGGTTTCATTCGGTAAAAGGACAAATCCCTCCGTAATGTAGGGCTATGGTGCATCTACTGTTGTCAGCTGGATAATTTTTCAATGCCCGAGAGCCGATGAATGTGTTTTTTTAACAAACCGATGTCCAACAAGACCAAACTCTGGAGATGGACTTCAGCTTTCGGAATACTCAGGAGAGTAGAGAACTAAGACTAAAACCTCGGTTGCGTTCATGTACAGATAAAACATGTTTTTAAGTGTTACAGTGTGTCGTTTTGCAAAATAAATGCTACAAATTAAAAAACAAAAATTCTCTCGTGACTCACTGGGTGAATGAGGTCCTGGCTGGCCTTCATGGACTCCGAGAACACGCAGAGCAGATCTTGCTAGGGAACCCATTGCGAGGTTAGTCAAGCCGTCCGATTACAACTGGGATACCTCCAAAGAGTTCTGGTCAAGGAAACAGGTATGATGCGGTATTCAAACCTTGAAAAGAAAACTTTCTGGATGTTTTCCACAGCCCTTGAAAGTCTTATACTGTACACCAGGAGAACATGGACTTGATTCCTCACGGGTGCTGGTTTCATTCGGTAAAAGGACAAATCCATCCGCAATGTAGGGCTATGGTGCATCTACTGTTGTCAGCTGGTCGGATAATTTTTCAATGCCCGAGAGCCGAGGAATGTGTTTTTTTTAACAAACCGATGTCCAACAAGACCAAACTCTGGAGATGGACTTCAGCTTTTGGAACACTCAGGAGAGTAGAGAACTAAGACTAAAAACCTCGGTTGCGTTCATGTACAGACAAAACATGTTTTTTAAGTGTTACAGTGTGTCGTTTTGCAAAATAAACGCAACAAATTAAAAAACAAACATTCTCTCATGACTCACTGGGTGAATGAGGTCCTGGCTGGCCTTCATGGACTCCGGGAACACGCAGAGCAGCTCTTGCTTGGGAACCCATTCCTAGGACAGGTGGTCAAGCCGTCCGATTACAACCGGGATACCTCTAAAGAGTTCTGGCCAAGGCAACAGGGATGATATTCAAACCTAAAAAAAAACAACTCTCTGGATGTTTTCCACAGCCCTTGAAAGTCTTATACACCAGGAGTACATGGACTTGATTCCTCACGGGTGCTGGTTTCATTTGGTAAAAGGACAAATCCATCCGCAATGTAGGGCTATGGTGCATCTACTGTTGTCAGCTGGTCGGATAATTTTTCAATGCCCGAGAGCCGAGGAATGTGTTTTTTTTAACAAACCGATGTCCAACAAGACCAAACTCTGGAGATGGACTTCAGCTTTTGGAACACTCAGGAGAGTAGAGAACTAAGACTAAAAACCTCGGTTGCGTTCATGTACAGATAAAACATGTTTTTTAAGTGTTACAGTGTGTCGTTTTGTAAAATAAATGCTACAAATTAAAAAACAAACATTCTCTCATGACTCACTGGGTGAATGAGGTCCTGGCTGGCCTTCATGGACTCCGGGAACACGCAGAGCAGCTCTTGCTGGGGAACCCATTGCGAGGTTAATCAAGCCGTCCGATTACAACCGGCATACCTCCAAAGAGTTCTGGCCAAGGCAACAGGGATGATACGGTATTCAAACCTTAAAAAAAAACTTTCTGGATGTTTTCCACAGCCCTTAAAAGTCTTATACACCAAGAGAACATGGACTTGATTCCTCACAGGTGCGGGTTTCATCCGGTAAAAGGACAAATCCATCCGCAATGTAGGGCTGAGGTACATCTACTGTTGTCAGCTGGTCGGATAATTTTTTGATGCCCGAGAGCCGATGAATTTGTTTTTTTAACGAACCGATGTCCAACAAGACCAAACTCTGGAGATGGACTTCAGCTTTTGGAACACTCAGGAGAGTAGAGAACTAAGACTAAAAACCTCGGTTGCGTTCATGTACAGACAAAACATGTTTTTTAAGTGTTACAGTGTGTCGTTTTGCAAAATAAATGCAACAAATTAAAAAACAAACATTCTCTCATGACTCACTGGGTGAATGAGGTCCTGGCTGGCCTTCATGGACTCCGGGAACACGCAGAGCAGCTCTTGCTTGGGAACCCATTCCTAGGACAGGTGGTCAAGCCGTCCGATTACAACCGGGATACCTCTAAAGAGTTCTGGCCAAGGCAACAGGGATGATATTCAAACCTAAAAAAAAACAACTCTCTGGATGTTTTCCACAGCCCTTGAAAGTCTTATACACCAGGAGTACATGGACTTGATTCCTCACGGGTGCTGGTTTCATTTGGTAAAAGGACTAATCTTAAGCTATGTCTTCTGTTGTCAGCAGGTCTGTGATGAATGTGTTTTGTAACAAACGAGACCAAACTCTAGAGATGGACTTCAGGTTTTGGAATACCCAGAGGAGTAGAGAACTAAGAGTAAAACTTCGGCACGTTCCTGCAAACTTTTAACCTCATTATCCACATTAGTGTTTCAAGTTCTCTCGTGCCTCACCAGACGAATGAGGTCCTGGCTGGCCCGCATGGAAATGCTAGGAATTCATGGAATGTTGCTTCCTCAAAGTCACTTTCAAGGAAGGCTCCACTTCAAGGTCTTGTCTTGTTTTTTTTTTTTTGTCCTGTGAATTGCATGTTTTATTTCAAAAAGCAACTCCTCTTGTTTTAGATCACTCGCCCTTCCTCTTGTGTCATGAGTCTGACGTCATCCCTGACCCCTGATTTTTTTTCCACCTGTTCCCCATTACCCTCATGTGTCATTTAAGCCCACGCCTCCCCTTGTTCTGTGCCGGATTGGAGTTTTCGTGCCTGTCTCTCTTCCACGCCTTGCCTCGTCCCACGCTTATTTTCTTGGATGCCGAATTCCCACGCTGCTATTTTGAGTTTGCCTTTTTTTCCTCCTTAGTAGAGTGAATTTTGTTATTTAGTTGTGTTTTTTTATTGACCATTATTAGATTAAGATTAAGTTTAGAAATGTTCATAGTCATGGTTTTCTTCCTCCTGTTGGAGCGTTTTATGTTAATAACTTTCCTAGCAGATACGGTGGAAATTATAGTTTGTCTGCAGTAACATATTGTCATTTATCTACCTATTATTTTGTCAACATTATTAAGGACAAACAGTAAAAAAAGATTATTAATCTACTTGTTCTTTTACTGTTAATATCTGCTTACTTTTGCTATCAACATGTTCTATTTACACTTCTGTTAAAATGTAATACTCACTTATTCTTCTGTTGTTTGGATACTTTACATTAGTTTTGGATGATACCACACATTTAGGTATCGATGCGATACCAAGTCATTACAGGATCATACGTTGGTCATATTCAAAGTCCTCATGTGTCCAGAGATGTTTGTCCTGAGTTTGTAAACATGTTTAAAAAGATTTTGTGACGATTAAAAATATCGATGTAATCATAGTAGTATCGACTATATACGCTATTGTACTTGGTATCATTGCAGTGGATGTCAGGTGTAGATCCCCCTATGGCATTTGTTTACATTGTGACGCTTGTGAGCTTTTGTATCCTCCTACAGTGTGTAGTGAAACATGTTTAGTAATTCCTCATCCTCCAGTGATAATGGTACTTGTAAGAAACTTACTTTTTTTTGTCGCCATGGAGGTGAGGATTAGTGATTTAGAAGTAGCTAAAACGCTGCCGACTGCCATGTTTTCGAGCTCCTCTTACTTAGGACATTTCAGTGTTCTATCTTTACTTTTTAGGCCAAAATGCGTCCATTCTCCCTTTTCTGTCTACACAGTTTCTGCTTGTAAGTACTCAGTGTGTGTGCGCTGCCGAACATGCTCCTTTGCTCGTAAAAACCAGCAATGTCATGTCGTGACAACGCGCTGTCATGCCCGTTAAATTATTATTATTGTTTTTTTATTTAAAAAGTGTGAAAATTGTACTTTTCAAACAGAGTATAGTACTGTTTTTGATTTATTGGTACCACGGTATTTTACCAGTACCGGAACAATCCTAGTATATACACAAAGACATTTTTAAATCGAAAGGAGCCGGATGAGGTGGTTCGGGCATCTGGTCAGGATGCCACCCAAACGCCTCCCTAGGCAGTTGTTTAGGGCACGTCCAACCGGCAGGAGGCCACGGGGAAGACCCAGGACATGTTGGGAAGACTATGTCTCCCGGCTGGCCTGGGAACGCCTTGGGATGCCCCGGGAAGAGCTGGACCAAGTGGCTTGGGAGAGTGAAGTCTGGGCTTCCCTGCTTTGGCTGCTGCCCCCGCGACCGGACCTCGGATAAGCGGAAGAAGATGGCTGGATGATAGCTCGGTTTGTAGAGTGGCCGTGCCAGCAACTTGAGGGTTCCAGGTTCGATCCCAGCTTCTGCCATTCTAGTCGACTGCCGTTGTGTCCTTGGGCAAGACACATTACTCACCTGCTCCCAGTGCCACCCACACTGCTATGTAAAGCGCTTTGAGTCACTAGAGAAAAAGCGCTGTATAAATGTAATTCACTTCACTGGATGGATGGATGGATGGATGGATGGATGGATGGATGGATGGACATTTTTAAACCTACACATTTCGCTGCCTTTTTATTTATTTATTTTTTTTTTAGATGAAATAGTCAGCAAACTTTGATGTAAAAAAAATTCGGTTACATTAATTTAAAAAAAAAATTGTAATTAAGACACACATGAACCTTCATAGCAAGCGTGGCATCCAAAGTTATGACGTCACTCTGCTGGTGGGTGGGTTAGCTTAGCTCCGTTAGCTTAGCAGCGAGCTAGCTGAAAGGGTAGCGGCGAAACACAGACAGCGAACGCTTTGTAAATTCCATAAAAGTACAAAATGTGTTGGAGAAGTGCTAAGGAAGGCTGTGAAATATGTAGAAGCGGACAAAATATGAAGATAGCACTTGGCTTCGACGACCAAGAAATGCAGCCGAACCAACAACAGGTTTTTTTTCTTTGTCTTTAAGTGTATTTTAAATCTGCTCAAAAAGTACTCACACATACATGTAACTTGTTTTTATTTCAAAAATCTAATACAGAAGATATATGTTAAGTAAGTATGTTGTTTTGGCTACTTAAGAGACATATACTGTATGTTTGTATTCATTAAGTACCACCATTAAGACAACATTTAAAACACAGTAGTGTAGTAGACCTAAGTATTCATCAAGTACCACTATAATGACAACATTAATATACAGTATTAGTGTAGTAGACCTAAAATTCATTAAGTACCACCGTAATGACAACATTGAAATACAGTGGCGTAGTAGACCTAAGTATTCATTAAATACCACCATTATGACAACATTAAAATACAGTAGCGTAATAGACCTAAGTATTCATTAAGTACCACTATAATGACAACATTAAAATACAGTAGTGTAGTAGACCTAAGTATTCAAGTACCAGCATAATGACAACATTAAAACATGGTAGCGTAATAGACCTAAGTATTCATAAGTACCACCATAATGACAACATTAAAATACAGTGGTGTAGTAGACCTAAGTATTCATTAAGAACCACCATAATGACAACTATAAAATACAGTAGTGTAGTAGACCTAAGTATTCATCAAGTACCACTATAATGACAACATTAAAATACAGTAGTGTAGTAGACCTAAGTATTCATAAGTACCACTATAATGAAAACATTAAAATACAGTAGTGTAGTAGACCTAAGTATTCATAAGTACCACCATAATGACAACTTTAAAATACAGTAGTGTAGTAGACCTAAGTATTCATCAAGTACCACCATAGTGACAACATTAAAATACAGTAGTGTAGTAGATATAAGTATTCATCAAGTACCACCATAATGACAACATTAAAACATGGTAGCGTAATAGACCTAAGTATTCATCAAGTACCGCCATAATGACAACATTAAAATACAGTAGTGTAGTAGACCTAAGTATTCATTAAGTACCACCGTAATGACAACATTAAAATACTGTAGTGTTGTAATATTTTTTATCTTCTTCCGTTTTAATTTGAAAAAGCTTTAGTGCTTTGTTTTTTAAGGATAAAGAAAAAAAATGTGTGTTTGTATTGGGGCATGTCTTTTTTTAATGGGGAAAGAGCTGTCTCTTGTTTTCATTTTAGCATGTAAGCGAGCTAGGTTTTTTTTTAATCCTGCTACATTACCACTTCTTTACATAAATTCAATATGTCAATACAGTATATGGAGTACAAAACGTAAAATAAATGTGTTGAAACAAATGTGTTAGCTCGATGCTAATTTATATTACATATGCCAAACATATGCTACTGATTAGCGTTTGTGATTTTACATGGCAATTTCCATCCATCCATCCATCCATTTCCTACCGCGTGTCCCTTTTGGGGTCGCTGGGGGAGCTGGAGCCTATCTTGCCTGCATTCGGGCGGAAGGCGGCGCACACCCTGGACAAGTCGCCACCTCATCGCAGGGCCAACACAGATAGACAACATTCACACACTAGGGACCATTTAGTGTTGCCAAGCAACCTATCCCCAGGTGCATGTCTTTGGAGGTGGGAGGAAGCCGGACTACCCGTAGGGAACCCAAGCAGTCACGGGGAGAACATGCAAACTCCACACAGAAAGATCCTGGGCGCAGGATGAAACCCAGGTCTACCCGGGACCTTGGTATTGTGAGGCACATTCACTAACCCCTGGTGCACCGTGCTTCCCACTGGAAATTTCCACACCTCCAAATTTACCCGCTGGTGAGTAATGAGTACAACACTGGCGCAGATGGTAACTTTCGCCGTCCTAGTCATAGCCGTGTGACTTTTCATACCTATTGGTGCCTGTTTTTGTGTGTTGTGGTGTGCGCACGATATATCACTTGATCGGACCTTTTTGAAGGTTCCCCTAAAGGTGAGGTCTTTAGCGTCGTGCGGCACAGTGTAAAACCACTTCTAAACCAGCAATCCATGGCGGCAAGTCAAAAAACGTGTCCGACGACTAAACCAGAATTAGAATTTGCATCTTCCATACATCAGCCTGACCCCGCGTCTTTCCATTTTTCTGCATGTGGGCCCGGCTTGGGAAAGGTTTGGACAGCCCTGGTCTACTTGGAGATAAGGAACGGAGAACCCTGCCGCCTCAAGAACCCTCCCCCCGCCTCCAGGAATGAAAGGCCGCCGGGTCAAGCGGAGCAGCTTTGAGAAGGTAAATGATTGTCGCAGAGTTTCACGTTACCTCGTGTTTCTAAATCCTGCTTTTTCAGACTTTAGCCGCACAAACCAAACCAAACCAAACATGACAACATTAAAATACAGTAGCATAATAGACCTAAGTGTTCATTAAGTACCACCGTCATGACAACATTGAAATACAGTAGTGTAGTAGACCTAAGTATTCATCAAGTACCACCATAAAGACAACATTAAAATACAATAGTGTAGTAGGCCTAAGTATTCATCAAGTACCACCATAATGACAACATTAAAATACAGTTGTGTAGTAGACTTAAGTTTTCATTAAGTACCACCATAATAACAACATTAAAATACAGTAGTGTAGTAGACCTAAGTATTCATTATGTACCACTGTAATGACAACATTAAAATACAGTAGCATAATAGACCTAAGTATTCATCAGGTACCACAATTATGACAACATTAAAATAGTTTTGTAGTAGACCTAAGTATTCATCAAGTACCACCATAATGACAACATTAAAATACAGTAGTGTAGTAGACCTAAGTATTCATCAAGTACCACCATAATGACAACATTAAAATACAGTAGTGTAATAGACCTAAGTATTCATCAAGTACCACCATAATGACAACATTAAAATACAGTAGTGTAGTAGACCTAAGTATTCATTATGTACCACTGTAATGACAACATTAAAATACAGTAGCGTAATAGACCTAAGTATTCATCAGGTACCACAATTATGACAACATTAAAATACAGTTTTGTAGTAGACCTAAGTATGCATCAAGTACCACCATAATGACAACATTAAAATACAGTAGTGTAGTAGACCTAAGTATTCATCAAGTACCACCATAATGACAACATTAAAATACAGTAGTGTAATAGACCTAAGTATTCATCAAGTACCACCATAATGACAACATTAAAATACAGTAGTGTAGTAGACCTAAGTATTCATCAAGTACCACCATAATGACAACATTAAAATACAGTTGTGTAGTAGACCTAAGTTTTCATTAAGTATCACCATGACAACATTAAAATACAGTAGTGTAATAGACCTAAGTATTCATCAGGTACCACAATTATGACAACATTAAAATACAGTATTGTAGTAGACCTAAGTATTCATCAACTACCACCATAATGACAACAGTAAAATACAGTAGCGTAATAGACCTAAGTATTCATCAGGTACCACAATTATGACAACATTAAAATACAGTATTGTAGTAGACCTAAGTATGCATTAACTACCACCATAATGACAACAGTAAAATACAGTAGTGTAGTAGACCAAAGTATTCATAAAGTACCACCGTAATAACAACAGTAAAATACAGTAGTGTAGTAGTCCTAAATATTCATCAAGTACCACCGTAATGACAACATTGAAATACAGTAGTGTGGTAGACCTAAACATTCATCAAGTACCACCATAATGACCAACATTAAAATACAGTATCATAGTAGACCTAACTATTTATTAAGTACCACCATAATGACAACATTGAAATACAGTACTGTAGTAGACCTAAGTATTCATTAAGTACCACCGTAATGACAACATTAAAATTCAGTAGTGTAGTAGACCTAAGTATTCATCAAGTACCACCGTAATGACAACATTAAAATACAGTAGTGTAGTAGACTTACGTATTCATCAAGTATCACCATAATGACAACATTAAAATATAGTAGTGTAGTAGACCTAAATACTCATAAAGTACCACCGTAATCACAACAGTAAAATACAGTAGCATATTTGGCCCAAGTATTCATCAAGTACCACCATAATGACAACATTAAATACAGTATATATACCAATACTTTATGTACAGTAGGAGGCCAAGGGGAAGACCCAGGTCTCACGTAGGGGGGGGACTATGTCCTGGTAACGCCTCGGGATCCCCTGGGGATGAGCTGGACGAAGTAGAGCGGGTAGAGGGAAGTCTGGGCTTCTCTGCTTAGGCTGCTTCCCCCGCGACCCCACTTCGGATAAGCGAAAGAAGGTGGTTGGACTGTCATTTTTCACGCTATTTAGCCAATTAGCGTGCAAATAGGTGCTATTTAAACGAGCACATGTTCACTTAAGTGGACCTGGAGACGTGCGAAGTCAAACACCAGCCGGTTTTGTTGCTACCGGCATAAAAGCCGCCCCTTATTTTGGGTCCGCGCACAATGTGTTGACCTTCAAAAGAACATTCTGTCTTTTACAAAAAAGGGATGTGCAGTTGCATATGTACTCTCGTCGCATGTTGTAACGTGCGCTATAGGCGCCGAGGTTCCCGTACACGCCAACCGTCGCTAACCACAGGCGAACACATGCATTGTAGGGCAAAGGTCAGGATGACACATAGTCAATCGGTGCGGATCGCGGTGACGCCGCAGACGTGGCGCTAAAATAAACATGACCCATTGCGACAGCAGAGTTGCTCGTAAAACACAAAAACCCGACAAACCGGTTCTGGCCTTTGTTTTTTTTTTTTTGTCACCTTGGTGAGGAGCCAAAGGAAATAGCGGGAGGGGGCGGGGCTACGAGCTTTGCTTGATTCGCTGCGTTAGTAAATGTGTATATAATATATATATATATATATATATATATACATTTACATATATATATATGTATAAATATATTTAGGTACAGTATATATATATATACATGTGTATATATGTATATATGTATTTATATGTATATATGTATATATATACTGTATATATAATATATATATATGTATATATATGTGTATATACTGTATATATATATATAACTATATATATATATATATATGTGTATATACTGTACATATATATGTGTGTATATATAAGTGTATATATATTTATATATATGTATGTATATATATATATATAAATATATATACACTTATATATATATGTATGTATATATATATACTCCTCTCTGAGCTGCAACCTTATCGTGGTAGAGGAGTTTGCGTGTCCCAATGATCCTAGGAGCTATGTTGTCCGGGGGCATAAAGCCCCCTGGTAGGGTCTCCCAAGGCAAACAGGTTCTAGGTGAGGGATCAGACAAAGAGCAGCTCAAAGACCTTTATGAAGAAGAAACATCATGGACCCAGATTTCCCTCGCCCGGACGCGGGTCACCGGGGCCCCCCTCTGGAGCCAGGCCCGGAGGTGGGGCACGATGGCGAGCGCCTGGTGGCCGGGCCTGTTCCCATGGGGCCCGGCCGGGCACAGCCCGAAGAGGCAACGTGGGCCCCCCCTCCAATGGGCTCACCACCCATAGCAGGGGCCATAGAGGTCGGGTGCATTGTGAGCTGGGCGACAGCCGAAGGCAGGGCACTTGGCGGTCCGATCCTCGGCTACAGAAGCTAGCTCTTGGGGGGGAAAGATCCTGAGCTAGTGCGCGAAGTCGAGAAATTCCGGCTGGATATAGTCGGACTCACTTCGACGCACAGCAAGGGCTCTGGAACCACTTCTCTCGAGAGGGATTGGACCCTCTTCCACTCTGGCGTTGCCGGCAGTGAGAGGCGACGGGCTGGGGTGGCAATTCTTGTTTCCCCCCGGCTCAAAGCCTGAACGTTGGAATTCAACCCGGTGGACGAAAGGGTAGCCTCCCTCCGCCTTCGGGTGGGGGGACGGGTCCTGACTGTTGTTTGTGCTTATGCACCAAACAGCAGTTCAGAGTACCCACCCTTTTTGGGAACGCTCGAGGGAGTACTGGAAAGTGCTCCCCCGGGTGATTCCCTTGTCCTACTGGGAGACTTCAACGCTCACGTTGGCAACGACAGTGAAACCTGGAGAGGCGTGATTGGAAAGAATGGCCGCCCGGATCTGAACCCGAGTGGTGTTTTGTTATTGGACTTTTGTGCTCGTCACAGTTTGTCCATAACAAACACCATGTTCAAACATAAGGGTGTCCATATGTGCACTTGGCACCAGGACACCCTAGGCCGCAGTTCCATGATCGACTTTGTAGTTGTGTCATCGGATTTGCGGCCTCATGTTATGGACACTCGGTTGAAGAGAGGGGCGGAGCTTTCTACCGATCACCACCTGGTGGTGAGTTGGCTGCGATGGTGGGGGAGGATGCCGGACAGACCTGGGAGGCCCAAACGCATTGTGAGGGTCTGCTGGGAACGTCTGGCAGAGTCTCCTGTCAGACAAAGTTTCAATTCCCACCTCCGGAAGAACTTTGAACATGTCACGAGGGAGGTGCTGGACATTGAGTCCGAGTGGACCATGTTCCGCACCTCTATTGTCGAGGCGGCAGATCGGAGCTGTGGCCGCAAGGTAGTTGGTGCCTGTCGTGGCGGCAATCCTAAAACCCCTTGGTGGACACCAGCGGTGAGGGATGCCGTCAAGCTGAAGAAGGAGTCCTATCGGGTCCTTTTGGCTCATAGGACTCCGGAGGCAGTGGACAGGTACCGACAGGCCAAGCGGTGTGCAGCTTCAGCGGTCGCGGAGGCAAAAACTCGGACATGGGAAGAGTTCGGGGAAGCCATGGAAAACGACTTCCGGACGGCTTCGAAGCGATTCTGGACCACCGTCCGCCGCCTCAGGAAGGGGAAGCAGTGCACTATCAACACCGTGTATGGTGCGGATGGTGTTCTGCTGACCTCGACTGCGGATGTTGTGGATAGGTGGAAGGAATACTTCGAAGACCTCCTCAATCCCACCAACACGTCTTCCTATGAGGAAGCAGTGCCTGGGGAATCTGTGGTGGTCTCTCCTATTTCTGGGGCTGAGGTCGCTGAGGTAGTTAAAAAGCTCCTCGGTGGCAAGGCCCCAGGGGTGGACGAGATCCGCCCGGAGTTCCTTAAGGCTCTGGATGCTGTGGGGCTGTCTTGGTTGACAAGACTTTGCAGCATCGCGTGGACATCGGGGGCGGTACCTCTGGATTGGCAGACCGGGGTGGTGGTTCCTCTCTTTAAGAAGGGGGACCGGAGGGTGTGTTCCAACTATCGTGGGATCACACTCCTCAGCCTTCCCGGTAAGGTTTATTCAGGTGTACTGGAGAGGAGGCTACGTCGGATGGTCGGGCCTCGGATTCAGGAGGAGCAGTGTGGTTTTCGTCCTGGTCGTGGAGCTGTGGACCGGCTCTGTGCTCTCGGCGGGGTTCTTGGGGGTGCATGGGAGTTTGCCCAATCAGTCTACATGTGCTTTGTGGACTTGGAGAAGGCATTCGACCGTGTCCCTCGGGAAGTCCTGTGGGTAGTGCTCAGAGAGTATGGGGTATCGGACTGTCTTATTGTGGCGGTCCGTTCCCTGTACGATCAGTGCCAGAGCTTGGTCCGCATTGCCGGCAGTAAGTCGAACACATTTCCAGTGAGGGTTGGACTCCGCCAAGGCTGTCCTTTGTCACCGATTCTGTTCATAACTTTTATGGACAGAATTTCTAGGCGCAGTCAAGGCGTTGAGGGGTTCCGGTTTGGTGACCGCAGGATCAGGTCTCTGCTTTTTGCAGATGATGTGGTCCTGATGGCTTCATCTGACCGGGATCTTCAGCTCTCGCTGGATCGGTTCGCAGCCGAGTGTGAAGCGACCGGAATGAGAATCAGCACCTCCAAGTCCGAGTCCATGGTTCTCGCCCGGAAAAGGGTGGAGTGCCATCTCCGGGTTGGGGAGGAGACCCTGCCCCAAGTGGAGGAGTTCAAGTACCTAGGAGTCTTGTTCACGAGTGAGGGAAGAGTGGATCGTGAGATCGACAGGCGGATCGGTGCGGCGTCTTCAGTAATGCGGACGTTGTACCGGTCCGTTGTAGTGAAGAAGGAGCTGAGCCGGAAGGCAAAGCTCTCAATTTACCGGTCGATCTACGTTCCCATCCTCACCTATGGTCATGAGCTTTGGGTCATGACCGAAAGGATAAGATCACGGGTACAAGCGGCCGAAATGAGTTTCCTCCGCCGTGTGGCGGGGCTCTCCCTTAGAGATAGGGTGAGAAGCTCTGCCATCCGGGAGGAACTCAAAGTAAAGCCGCTGCTCCTTCACATCGAGAGGAGCCAGATGAGGTGGTTCGGGCATCTGGTCAGGATGCCACCCGAACGCCTCCCTAGGGAGGTGTTTAGGGCACGTCCAACCGGTAGGAGGCCACGGGGAAGACCCAGGACACGTTGGGAAGACTATGTCTCCCGGCTGGCCTGGGAACGCCTCGGGATCCCCCGGGAAGAGCTAGACGAAGTGGCTGGGGAGAGGGAAGTCTGGGTTTCCCTGCTTAGGCTGTTGCCCCCGTGACCCGACCTCGGATAAGCGGAAGATGATGGATGGATGGATGGATGTATATATATACTGTATATATATATATATATATATATATATATGTTATATGTGTATATGTATATATATATACATATATATATATACACATACACATATAGTACATATATATATATATATATATATATATGGGAGGAAAACGAATATACACTTAGGGAGTGTGTGGGAGGAAAACCAGGTTGCACTAATTTGATATCAAAACGTTGATCCAGGTGTCACTAATTTGATATCAAAACACTGATCCAGGTCTCACTAATTTAATATCAAAAGACTGATCCAGGTCTCGCTAATTTGATATCAAAACACTGATCAAAGTCTCGTTAATTTGATATCAAAACACTGATCCAGGTCTCGCTAATATGATATCAAAACACCTATCCAGGTTTCGCTAATATGATATCAAAACACCTATCCAGGTTTCGCTCATTTGACATCAAAACACTGATCCGGGTCTCGCTAATTTGATATCACAACACTGATCCAGGTCTTGCTTATTTGATATCAAATTACTGATCCAGGTCTTGCTTATTTGATATCAAAACACTGATCCAAGTCTCGCTAATTTGATATCAAAACACTGATCCAGGTTTCGCTAATATGATATCAAAACACCTGTCCTGGTTTCGCTAATATGATATCAAAACGCCTATCCAGGTTTCGCTCATTTGACATCAAAACACTGATCCAGGTCTCACTAATTAAATATTATTTGGTATCAAAACACTGATCTAGGTCTCACTAATTAGATACAATTTGGTATCAAAGCACTGATCCACCCCCCATGATGCTCAGTGCTCCTCCCAGAGGCGCTTCTCTCGTCAACGTAACAAATGGAAAGTTGTTGCAAGGGGGAGAAATGTTGCAGGCGCACCTGACTGTTCCAAACCTCGTCCTGCGGGCGTCACGGGGCCCAGAATGATGAAAGGACCAAACCCTGCTAAAAATAACCCTGACAAGAAACATGGCAGGATTGTGACATGGTGGAACAAGTCGCTACAAGTGCGGAGGGGGAAAAAAGCTACATTGACCTCCTCTTAAGGCGCTTTCACACCTCAGTGGCTTTTTATCAAAGTGCAGCTCTTTTTTTTAAACCACCTTTTGTGATACAAACCCCAAAACCAGTGAAGTTGTCATGTTGTGTAAATGGTGAATAGAAACCGTATACAATGATTTTTTAACCCTTTATAACCTTTATTCAATTGAATAGACTGCAAAGACAAGATATTTAATGTTTCAACTGGAAACTTTTGCTATTTTTTGCAAATATTTGCTCATTTGGAATTAGATGCTTGCAATATGTTTCAAAAAAGCTGGCACAAGTGGCAAAAGTTGAGGAATGCTGATCAAACACTTATTTGGAACATCCCACAGGTGAACGGGCTAATTGGGAACAGGTGGGAGCCATGACTGGGTATAAAAGCAGCTTCCGTGAATTGCTCAGTCATTCACAAACAAGGACGGGGCGAGGGTCACCAGTTTGTCAACAAATGCGTAAGCAAATTGTTTAAGAACAACATTTCTCAAGCAGCTATTGTAAGGAATTTAGTGATTTCACTACAGACGGTCCATAATATCATCAAAATGTTCAGAGAATCTGGAGAAATCACTGTACGTAAGCCATTATATTACGGACCTCGGATCCCTCAGGCGGTAATGCATCAAAAAGCAAAATCAGTGTGTAAAGGATATCACCACATGTGCTCAGCAACACTTCAGAAAACCACTATCAGTAACTACAGTTGGTCGCTACATCTGTAGGTGCAAGTTTGAACTCTACTATGCAAAGCCACAGCCATTTATCAACAACACCCAGATATGCCGCAGGCATCGCTGGGCCCGAGCTCACCTAAGATGGTCTAATGCAAAGTGTAAAAGTGTTCTGTGGTCTGACGAGTCTACAATTCAAATTGTTTTTGGAAACTGTGGACGTCGTGTCCTCCGGACCAAAAATGAAAATAACCATCAGGATTGTTCTAGGAGCAAAGTGTAAAAGCCAGCATCGGTGATGGTATGGGGGTGCATTAGTGCCCAAGGCATGGGTAACGTGCACATCTGTGAAGGCACCATTAATGCTGAGAGGTACATACAGGTTATTAAGCAACATATGTCGCCATCCAAGCAACATCATCATGGACGCCCCTGCTTATTTCAGCAAGACAATGCCATTCCACGTGTTACAACAGCGGGTACTAGACTGGCCTGCCTGTAGTCCAGATTTGTCTCCCATTGAAAATGTGTGGTGCATTATGAAGCCTAAAATACCACAACGGAGACTGTTTAACAACTTAAGCTGTACATCAAGCAAGAATTTGAAAGAATTCCACCTGTAAAGCTTAAAAAATGTGTCTCCTCAATTCCCAAACCTTTACTGAGAGTTGTTAAAAAGAAAGGCCATGTAACAAAGTGGTAACACAACTTTTTTTCAATGTGTTGCTGCCATTAAGAAAAAAACAGTTTCTTTGACATAAAAGTAACACCATGGCGGCGTGGAAACACATTTGATACAGGCGTCAAATCGGGACATGACTGCGTGCGGGCTGGAAGCCTTGATGAGCACCCACGGGTGCCACGGGGTCACACCAGAGCGTTATGTTTTCCATCCAGCCTGGAAAGGAAGACGGTTACCATGGACGCCGTGGAATTAATTAGACGCCGGGGCGGCCCCGCCCCTCACTTCCTCACAAACAAGCTGCCGTGCCGCATCACACCTGACCAGGTCTCCTCACAGGTAGGACCCTCCCTCCCTCCGGCCTCGTACTCTTTGCATCGTTCTCGCCAGCTTGATCCGCTGTGGCCCCGCA
The DNA here is from genome assembly GCF_033978795.1 of Nerophis ophidion. Classification (NCBI taxonomy): domain Eukaryota; kingdom Metazoa; phylum Chordata; class Actinopteri; order Syngnathiformes; family Syngnathidae; genus Nerophis; species Nerophis ophidion. Next base: position 17,716,596 of record NC_084618.1, on the reverse strand, counting down.
GGATGCCGAGCCAGCTGGAGGGCGCCATGGACGCGCTTATAGCGGTCTTCTACAACTACTCGGGCCACGACGGGGACAAGTACAAGCTGAACAAGGGCGAGCTCAAGCAGCTGCTGCATAGCGAGCTCACCGACTTCCTCACGGTAAGGTTTACCTTTGACCTTCTCCTCAATCTACTGCATACCCCTGCAAAATGGAATCGCATTCGAATTACCATTCTAATTTACCCAGATTTTTAATCAATTCATTATTTTGTTGTACTGTTTAATAAAAACTAAAAATGAAAAAAAGAAAATATATATACATATAATAATAATAATTCAAAAAATTACGGTGCATTTGTAATTTTTTGAATTAATAGTCTTACTATATATTTTCAAATTTTTTATTTTATTACATTTTTCCATTTTTATTAATCAAAAACAAAGAAATATTATTATGATATTAATTAAAGAAATTACAATAAATTTGGGGCTCCACGGTGGCAGAGGGGTTAGTGCGTCTGCCTCACAATACGAAGGTCCTGCAGTCCTGAGTTCAAATCCAGGCTCGGGATCTTTCTGTGTGGAGTTTGCATGTTCTCCCCGTGAATGCGTGGGTTCCCTCCGGGTACTCCGGCTTCCTCCCACTTCCAAAGACATGCACCTGGGGATAGGTTGATTGGCAACACTAAATTGGCCCTAGTGTGTGAATGTTGTCTATCTGTGTTGGCCCTGCGATGAGGTGGCGACTTGTCCAGGGTGTACCCCGCCTTCCGCCCAATTTTAACTGAGATAGGCGCCAGCGACCCCAAAAGGGAATAAGCGGTAGAAAATGGATGGATGGACAATAAATTTGTAATTTTTTGAATTAATATTATTATAATTAAAAAAAACATTTTTCATTTTATTTTATTAAATTTTCATTTTTATTAATCAGTCCAACAAATGTATTGTAAAAAAACAAAACAATTTTGTATAACGGTATTATTTTGTTGGACTGATTAATAAAAATGAAAAAAAAATTATAAAATTAAATAAATAAATGATAAATGGGTTGTACTTGTATAGCGCTTTTCTACCTTCAAGGTACTCAAAGCGCTTTGACACTACTTCCACATTTACCCATTCACACACATTCACACACTGATGGAGGGAGCTGCCATGCAAGGCGCCAACCAGCACCCATCAGGAGCAAGGGTGAAGTGTCTTGCTCAGGACACAACGGACGTGACGAGGTTGGTTCGAGGTGGGATTTGAACCAGTCACCCTCGGGTTGCGCACGGCCACTCTTCCACTGCGCCACACCGTCCCTAAGAATAATAAAATTAATTCTAAAAATACAAATTTACTGGAATTTTTTTAAATTAATATTATTATTATATATTTTAAATTTTGTTTTATTTTTCATTTTATTACATTTTTAATTTTTATTAATCAGTCCAACACGATAATACCATAATAAAATTTTCTTACTGATTAATAAAAATTAAAAATTACATTAAATGAAAATTAAAAAAAAGGAATAATGATATTAATTAAAAAATTACAAATTTATTGTAATTTTGGGAATGAATATATTTATTATATATTTTTAATTGTATTTGTTATTAAAAAATGTAATTGTTTTGTTATTAAAAATGTAATAATAAAATATATATATTATAATATTAATTTGAAAAATTACAATACATTTGTAATTTTTTTAAATTAATATTATCATATTTTTTAAATTTGTTTTAATTTTTCATTTTATTAAATTTTTCATTATTATTAATCAGCCCAACAAATTTATTGTAAAACACAAAAATGTTATTATGGTATTATTTTGTTGGACTGATTAATAACTATTTTAAATTTATTAAAAAAAATCTAAATATATATATATATATATATAAATATATATATATATATGTGTGTATGTATATATATATATATATATATATGTATGTATATATATATTAATTAATAAAAATAATTACAATACATTTGTATTTTTTTTAATTAATGTTATTACATATTTTTTAATAAATTTATTTATTTTAATTTTATTACATTTTAAATTTTTCTTGTCGATTTTTGAGAAAATTAAAGGATTTTAAGTGCGCCATATAGTCCGAAAAATACAGTCGATTCAGAATTGTTCTCGATTCAACACGATTCTCGATTCAAACTGGTTTTCGCAAAGTATTATTTGTTTTATTATTTATAATTAAACGTTTTGAAAGTAAGGTTACAAGTTAGAAAAGCTCCTTCCGGTTGCATGGACATGGCATAACATTTTTCCATCCATTTTCTACCGCTTATTCCCTTTCGGGGTCGCGGGGGGCGCTGGCGCCTATCTCAGCTACAATCGGGCGGAAGGCGGGGTACACCCTGGACAAGTCGCCACCCTATCGCAGGGCCAACACAGATAGACAGACAACATTCACACTCACATTCACACACTAGGGCCAATTTAGTGTTGCCAATCAACCTATCCCCAGGTGCATGTCTTTGGAAGTGGGAGGAAGCCGGAGTACCCGGAGAGAACCCACGCATTCACGGGGAGAACATGCAAACTCCACACAGAAGTGAAGTGAAGTGAATTATATTTATATAGCGCTTTTCTCAAGTGACTCAAAGCGCTTTACATAGTGACACCCAATATCTAAGTTACATTTAAACCAGTGTGGGTGGCACTGGGAGCAGGTGGGTAAAGTGTCTTGCCCAAGGACACAACGGCAGTAGCTAGGATGGCACAAGCGGGAATCGAACCTGCAACCTTCAAGTTGCTGGCACGGCCACTCTACCAACCGAGCTATGCCGGTTGGTAGAGTGGCATAAAAAGATCCCGAGCCTGGATTTGAACCCAGGACTGCAGGAACTTCGTATTGTGAGGCAGACGCACTAACCCCTCTGCCACCGTGAAGCCCGGCATAACATTTTTTTTTTTTTTAATTGATACTTTTGTTGATAGTATTAATTTTTGTTTGATTACTTTTGGATTGTTTTGTGTCATGTTTGTGTGTCCTCTCAATTGCTCTGTTGATTGCTATTCTGAATGTTGCTGGGCCGGGTTTGGTTTTGGAATTGTAATTGTATTATTGTAATATTATGTTGGACTGATTAATAAAAATGAGAAATTTAATAAAATGCATTTTTTTAATATAATAGTAATAATATTAATTCCCAAAAATACAAATTTATTGTAAAAACAAAAAATGTACTATGGTATTCTTTTGTGGGACTGATTAATAAAAAATTAAAATTTAATACAATAAAAAAAAAAAAAAAGATATAGAATACCGGTATAATAATAATATTAATTAAAAAAAATTACAATTATTATTTGTTTCGGAATATTATGCAAAAGCAACTTTTCTTAACTTCTGGTACCTGCTGATCTGCATTTGGGATCGGCATAAGTCCTGAAATTATGGCATTCATTTTTCCCATCCATTTCCTACCGTGTTTACTTTAAATTCTGGCGACTGAGCTCCCAGTTTTTATCGTAAAATCAATTGCGATTTTTTATTTTTTTTAAAATTGAAATTGAAAAACGGCACCACTGCTAATTTTACAGAAAAAACAAGGGTAATTTTTTTCATAGTGCATTACTGTAATTTGAAAAACAGTACCACTGTTTTTGTTTTTTTAATCTGCAAAATTCTGGTGACTGAATGGAACATTCAAAGTTTTGGCGTTGTTTACTGGCTTCAAATTGCAGTCTACACCTAGTCACACATGTGTGACTGTCATCTACTGGTCACACTTATCATTACACCATGTACCAAATAAAATAGCTTTGAGGTCGGCGAGCACAACCAGAGATATTTCAGTTGTCGATTTGTTCAACAACCGCACTGTCGATTTTTGAGAAAAATTTAAGATTTTAAATGCGCCTTATAGTCCGTAAAATACGGTACTTAGATAGTCATTTTATTCAACGGACGCAATTGTTGAATGAACACTTCCCGTTGTATGGGGTATCGTTCTAAGACTGGGATAAGAAGGTGGGAGCAACAATCATGTTTGTGGAAGTCGCTTCCTAGCGGTCCCACTGTCAGACACGTCACAGGATCCAAGCTTGCAGGTTTTATTAAAGTTTCAATTCTCATCTGTTTTACCAACTGTTTCCTTCTCCCAGAACGTGACTTTGTCAGCCACGTCCGTCCCCCTCTCCCCCTCTGCTCCCGGCCGCTTACTGTTAAAGACAGCAGATGATTAAATTAACAAGTAGCACCTGTGAAATCGAATCACCTGCCAGCCGTGTCTCGCCGTCAGCACTTGCCCCACCTGAGGGTGCTCTGTCTCCAGCACCATGGACAGAGGCGGAGACCTTTGCTCCTGCAGGCGACTATAAGAGTCATGGCGGTCACTTTAAAGTCATCTTCGGGATTCCAATCCCACAAAAGCCTCCTTTGTCCTCGCTGCTGTCACCTCACGGCATTATGGGATGTCGTACACAGTGCAGGACTTGATACCATGGCAGATAAGCCCGAGGCTGTGAGATAGCGACGCCGCTTCCCAGACTGATGAGGTTGAGACTGAAAGCTCTGACGACCTCAGATATATATTTTTTAATAATTATTTTTTACTCTGTGGCGTACGAACGGAGAGCCTCAGGTGCTGGTGCATCGTCGTCATCAGGGAGACATGTCGCCTCCAAATATAAACGCCGTGATGTCATCACAGTCCCAGAGGGCGGCGAGCTATTGTCTTCCTGCAGAGTCCTAATGAAGACGGCGTAATAATGTTTCCTTTGGACGCCATGTTTAACTGAAGGCAATTTGACCTTTTACTTATACAGACACAACACTTTATATACAGTATGCATATCAATTATATACAATATATTATTTATATCTCACACACGTTTTAACATGAAATTGTACTTATACGACCCAATCCAAACAACCTGGCGCTGACTGCAACCGACACAAAGTCAACTTCCTCTCGGAACTTTGCGGACATGATAAAAATGTATCCAAGCACCACACTTAATTCAAAGTGACACCCGATGCATGATGGGAAAAATGCAAAACACTCTTAGCTGTGTTTGGCGCATTTTAGCTGCTTTAAATTTGATTGATATTGATTACAAAACTTAAAAAAGGTTATCACGGAAGTAAACAAGGTAGGACTCGAACTTTCACATATCTTTCAAGATATCTTAATATTGTATTAATCAATAATTATAGATCATTATTCTAATATAATACATATAAATATATAAATATGTACAAATATGTGTATAATCTCTCTCTCTCTCTCACATACATATATACATTATTATGTATATGAATGTGTGTATGTATATATATATGTATATATGACTATGTATGTGTATACATGGGTATATGTATGTATATATATAAATATATGTATGTATATATGTATGTATATAAATATATGTGTATATATATGTATGTATGGGTATATGTATATATATATATATGAATCTATGGCTCTATGTATATATGTATATTTGTGTGTGTATATATATATATATATATATATATATATATATATATATATATATACATATGTTTGTGTATGTATGTGTATATATGTATATATACCGTATTTCCTTGAATTGCCGCAGGGCATATAGTATGCGCCTGCCTTGAATTACTGCCGGATCAAACTCGCTTCCCAAAATAATTAGTGCATGCTTAGTATTACCGCCTGGCCAACTCGTGACGTCACGAGTGACACTTCCCCTGTCATCATTTTCAAAATGGAGGAGGCTGATTTCAATACCGGTCATTTTAAATCGCATAAAGGGAAGAAGATTAAGAGCTATTCAGTAGGATTTAAGGTCCAGCTTACATCAAACTCAAATTTTTACCGCATACCTTTGGTAAGTGCCGGAGTGAGAAAAGGTTTTAAAATAATTAGCGCATGCTTAATTTTACCGCATGCCTTTTGTAAGTGCAGGCGTGAGAAGAGGTTTTAAATTAATTAGCGCCCCGGCGGCAATTCAAGGAAATACGGTATATGTATGTGTATGTATATGTATGTGTATATAGGTATATATATATTTATATATGTATGTGTATATGTATCTGCGATGAGGTGGCGACTTGTCCAGGGTGTAAACCGCCTTCGGCTTGAATGCAGCTTTGATAGGCCCCAAAAGGGACAAGCCGTAGAAAATGGATGGTATGTGTATGTATATATATATGTGTATATATATGTATAAATATATATATATGTATGTGTATATGTATCTTTAATGAGGTGGCAACTTGTCCAGGGTGTATCCCGCCTTTCGACCGATTGTAGCTGAGATAGGCTCCAGCGACCCCCGCGACCCCGTAGGGAATAAGCGGTAGAAAATGGATGGATGAATGGTTGTAAATTTATATGTATGTATATATGTATGTATGTATGTATGTGTATATGGATATATCCATACATATATATATATATATATATATATATATATATATATATAAATAAATAAATAAATGGGTTGTACTTGTATAGCGCTTTTCTACTTTCAAGGTACTCAAAGCGCTTTGACACTACTTCCACATTCACACACACATTCACACACTGATGGAGGGAGCTGCCATGCAAGGCGCCAACCAGCACCCATCAGGAGCAAGGGTGAAGTGTCTTGCTCAGGACACAACGGACGTGATGAGGTTGGTACTAGGTGGGAATTGAACCAGGGACGCTCGGGTTGCGCACCGCCACTCTCCCCACTGCGCCACGCCGTCCCTTTATACATATATACATATATATATATGTGTGTGTGTGTGTTTATATGTATGTATGTATGTGTTACTTTTCATGCAGTCAGCTTTCGGCCAGCGGCCCTTAAGTTTTAGCGTTTGGACGCCCCCTGGCCTCCACTATCTTTGTCTCTGCGAGGCCGCGAGCATACACAAAAACAAGTGGAAGCTTTCAACGGAAACGTAATTCAATATAAAATATCTGCTTCAACCCCTTCACCTAACCAGTTTTTCTTCATCCTAAACCTGCCTTTAACATTTTGAGTTAATGTATATTTATAACTAATAACAAAAAAAGGTGATAATTAAAAAAACTACTGATCTGTAGCGAAATAACCAAAATGTTCGTACAAATTCACATTGATTAAGCCTATTTTGTTTTAATGTTTGTTTTCATGGTCCAAAGTTATGAATGGAACCAAAATACAGTTTTGAACCCCTTGTTGAGGTACCAGGAAAAGTGCCTAAAGGGCGGATTTAAACCGTACAGTTGCATCACTGGCTGACCACTCGGCCCTGATGCAAGCGGACTGAAACGTAAACATAACGTCAAACGTCTCTCAGGCCACGCCTTGCTCTGTCTTTCAGTCCCAGAAGGACCCCTTGCTGGTGGAGAAGATTATGAACGATCTGGACTCCAACAAGGACAACGAGGTGGACTTCAACGAGTTTGTGGTGCTGGTGGCGGCCCTCACCGTGGCCTGCAACGACTTCTTCCAGGAACAGCAGAAGAAAACCAAGTAGACCTGAGCCCTAAACATGTTTCCCATTGTTTTTCCCATTCAACTGTAAGTCAATTTGATCGTTGTAATTATTGATAAGTCTTGTATTGCACAGTCGATTCAATAAATGTGATGCCATTTTCTGTCATTGAATCATTTGTCGTCGTTCTCGTCCAAGTAATTCCAGCTTTGACTTCCCTTCTAATTAGTGGAAAAAAGGCATTGTTACGTGATGGAATTTTTTTTCATCTTCCTTTGTCCCATAGGAACTTTCACTGAGGGGAGGAAAGTTTGAGTTTGCAAGCGTGAAATCATGGAAAAAATGTTCTTGTTCTCAAAGTCCATCCCTACTATCAGGGGTGCCGAAAAAGGGGGGGTAAAGGAGACGGATTCTAAGGGCCCATGATGGAGGGGGGCCCAAAGAGGCCCCTAATGATGATGAAATGATGTGTTGGGGGTCCTGTAAAGATTATTTTCATGGGGCCCAAAATCCCTAGCGGCACCCCTAACTACTATCCTCAAACTCCAAAAGCAGTGAAGTTATCACGTTGTGTAAATGGTAAATAAAAACAGAATACAATGATTTGCTAATCCTTTTTAAGTTATATTTAGTTGAATTAAAAAAAAAATCATAATAAAAGGACACAACGGCAGCGATTTTTGGATGTCAATAGGTGGGAAGTGAACCTGCAACCCTCAGGTTGCTAAGATAAAGACTGCAAAGATAAGACATTTCATGTTCACACTGAGAAACAATCATGAACTTAGAATTTAATGGCAAAAAAGGTGTGACAGGGGCATTTTTACCACTGTGTTACATGGCCTTTCCTTTTACCAACACTCAGTAAATGTTTGGGAACTGAGGAGACACATTTTTGAAGCTTTTCAGGTGGAATTATTTCCCATTCTTGCTTGATGTACAGCTTAAGTTGTTCAACAGTCTCCCTTTGTCAATACTTGGACTATGACTTGGGGTCAGTTTGTTTTTCCAACGCAAAGGGAAATTGGCACGTATAAAAAACTGAGCTGTTTTTTTATTTTAAAAGAAAGGCCTAAAACAAACAAAAAACATAAACAACAAAAAAACTAATAATTGACGGATAGACCTGAAGTTGATCTCGAGATTATTGTGCTAAAAGTAAACGTTAAAAAAAAAATATATATATATATATTTTTTAACACTTTAATGAGTAGGACACTTTTGAATCCCCAATTATTTGCGTGATTTGTTTTTAAGTGTCATTGCTCAAAAAATAATAATGAATCAAAATCCAAAATTAAGGCTCCAATTATTATATCATCTCAAATATTGGGTGAAAATATTGCATATTTTGTGTTTTTTCCATTTTTTTTCCTAATGTTGATCTAGAGCAGGGGTCACCAACGCGGTGCCCGCGGGCACCAGGTCGCCCGTAAGGACCAGATGAGTCGCCCACTGGCCTGTTCTAAAAATAGCTCAAATAGCAGCACTTACCAGTGAGCTGCCTCTATTTTTTAAATTTTATTTTTTTACAGGCAAGCTGGTCTCGCTTTGCTTGACATTTTTAATTCTCAGAGGGACAAAACTCAAATAGGATTTAACAATCCAAGAACATATTTTAAAGACTTGGTCTTCACTTGTTTAAATAAATTCATTTATTTTTTTACTTTGCTTCTTAGAACTTTCAGAAAAACAATTTTATACAAAAAATACAACCTTAAAAATGATTTTAGGATTTTTAAACACATATACCTTTTTACCTTTTAAATTCATTCCTTTTCTTTCCTGACAATTTAAATCAATGTTCAAGTATTTTTTATTTTATTGTAAAGAATAAAAAATAAATTTTAATTTAATTCTTCATTTTAGCTTCTGTTCTTTCGACGAAGAATATTTGTGAAATATTTCTTCAAAATTATTATGATTAAAATAAGATAAAAATATTCTGGCAAATCTAGAAAATCTGTAGAATCAAATTTAAATCTTATTTCAAAGTCTTTTGAATTTCTTTTAAAATTTTTGTTCTGGAAAATCTAGAAGAAATAATGATTTGTCTTTGTTAGGAATATAGCTTGGTCCAATTTGTTATATATTATAACAAAATGCAGATTAGATTTTAACCTATTTAAAACATGTCATCAAAATTCTAAAATTAATCTTAATCAGGAAGAATTACTAATGATGTTCCATAAATTCTTTTTTAAATTTTTTTTCAAAAAGATTCGAATTAGCTAGTTTTTCTCTTATTTTGTTCGGTTGAATTTTGAATTTTAAAGAGTCGAAATTGAAGATAAACTATGTTTCAAAACTTCATTTTTATTATTTTCGTGTTTTCTCCTCTTTCAAACCGTTCAATTAAGTGTTTTTTTCATCATTTATTCTCTACAAAAAACCTTCCGTAAAAGAAAAAAAATGTACGACGGAATGACAGACAGAAATACCCTTTTTTTTATATATATCTAGATTTATTTATGAAAGGTAAATTGAGAAAATTGGGTATTTCTGGCAATTTATTTAAGTGTGTATCAAACTGGTAGCCCTTCGCATTAATCAGTACCCAAAAAGTAGCTCTTGCTTTCAAAAAGGTTGGTGATCCCTGATCTAGAGATATAAAACTTGAATAATAATGAAAATAAATAATACTGAATAATGACACGTTTATTATATATTTTTTTGACCAAAACCCTTTGGGGTCCCCGGGATCATAACTGAGTGGAGGCCTAAATGTATATTTTCTATACATATATTGTATTGGTTTTTAATATAAAAAATATGAAAATAGCCCTCGCTTGCTTTGATTTTTCAGTGTGCGGCCCTCAGTGGAAAAAGTTTGGACGCCCCTGTACTAGACAAACTTAGGAAGACGGAACACTGAAAAGCAGGGGTCGGGAACCTTTTTGGCTGAGAGAGCCATGAAAGCCAAATATTTCAAAATGTATTTCCGTGAGAGCCATATCATATTTTTTAACACTGAATGCGTGCATTTTTAAGTAAGACTAACATTTTTTGAGTATAATAAGTCTCTTATTCTTTTTAATAACATTGTTATTCTGAAGCTAACCAATAATAAATAAAATGGCATGTCTGTTGATCATGTTTTTGTTTGGCCATGTGTTGTTTGTCTTTTGGACTCTTTAAGTTCCTGTTTTTTTCCACTCCCTTGTCTGGTTTCCTTGGTTACTCATTTTGTCCACCTGTCTCTGGTGGACAAAATGCCCACTCACCTGCTTCCCGAGCACTAATCAGAGGCAGTATTTAAGCTTGTCTTTGCCAGTCAGCCGCCCTGGCGTCAATGTGATCTTTTCTTGCTCTGTGCTGACTTGTTTCATGCCTTGCCATAGTTTCGTGCTTCATGCCATGCCAAGTAAGTTTTGTTTGATTTATGTTCATAGTCTGTTTATGCGTTAGCTTTCTTCCTTAGCCCAAGTTATGCCTCCGCTGTGAGCGATTTTTGTTTGTATATTTTTTTAGTTTAAATTATGTCATGTTTTTACCTAAATGCCATGTCCTGAGTAGTCCGTCTGCCTTCCTGGGAGAACGACCCCGCAGCAAGCTGCGACCCCCCCCCCATCATGACATAAAATACTTCTTCCCATTAATGCGACTTCTTGAACAGGTGCGGTAGGAAACGGATGGATGGATTTAAATGCATGAGAATGTTTTATATTTTGAACGTTATTTTTAGCACTGTGAATTCCAGCGGAATTATTCATAATTATCGTGTTAAGCAATGTCAGCTAAGATTTATCTGAGAGCCAGATGCAGTCATCAAAAGAGCCACATCTGGGTCTAGAGCCATAGGTTCCCTACCCCTGCTAAAAAGTATGTGTGAACTCCACCTCGATGTCAGTTGACATTTTGACGGGGGCGTGAACGCGGCTGCACATTTCGGGAAGCAACGCCGTGTGTGTCTGACGCACGGACCACCTGTGTCCAGCACCTCAATCGTGTTCATCCCCTCCAGCCATATCCCTGGAACGGGAGTTTTTATCAAACGCTCAATGTAAAATGACATTTTCATCAGCCGGGATGTCTTTAGACGCCCAGCTGGTGCCGTCTCCTTGTCAGTGGGGAGGGCGAGATTGGCTCGGATTGAAACAAGAAGACCCCAACCCGCCCTCCGGGATTATGCCAGGCCATAATTACATGTTCTGGTTCGCTGTGAAAAGGTTACAATAAATCCGAGGCATCAACGTGGGCGTTGTTATTACTGGAAGCTGTTACAGTGGGGAAAAAAAGTATTTAGTCAGCCAGCGTTTGTGCAAGTTCTCCCACTTAAAATGGTGACAGAGGTCTGTAATTTTCATCATAGGTACACTTCAACTGGGAAAAAAAAATCCAGGAATTCACATTTTAGGAATTTTAAAGAATTTATTTATAAATGATGGTGGAAACGATTCGAATCGATTTTTTCCCACACCCCTAATATATATATATGTACACATATATACAGTGGGGCAAAAAAGTATTTAGTCAGCCAGCGATTGTGCAAATTCTCCCACTTAGAATGATGACAGAGGTCTGTAATTTTCATCATAGGTACACTTCAACTGTGAGAGACAGAATGTGGGAAAAAAATCCAGGAATTCACATTGTAGGAATTTTAAATAATTTTTTTGTAAATAATGGTGGAAACGATTCGAATCGATTTTTTCCCACACCCCTACTATATATATATATATATGTGCACATATATACAGTGGGGCAAAAAAGTATCTAGTCAGCCAGCGATTGTGCAAATTCTCCCACTTAAAATGATGACAGAGGTCTGTAATTTTCATCATAGGTACACTTCAACTGTGAGAGACAGAATGTGAAAAAAAAAATCCACATTGTAGGAATTTTAAAGAATTTATTTGTAAATGATGGTGGAAAATAAGTGTTTGGCCAACCATTCAAAGCTCTCACTGATGGAAGGAGGTTTTGGCTCAAAATCTCACGATACATGGCCCCAGTGAAGTCAGTGACTTCACTATAAAAGCGGGTGACATTGTTATCGCCAGGAAGGATGAGATCACCTACCTAGGTTCCACTCTAGAGGCTAATCTTTCCTGTGATAAAATGACAACCAAGGTGATCAAAAAGGTCAACCAAAGAACGAGATTCCTCTATAGCAGGGGTCGGGAACCTTTTTGGCTGAGAGAGCCAAGAAGCCAAATATTTTCAAATGTATTTCCGTAAGAGCCGTAAAAAATTTTTTTTAACCCTGAACACAACTAAAGGCGTGCATTTTTAAGTAACACTAACATTTCTAGAGTATAATAGGTCTCTTATTGTTTGTAATAACATTGTTATTCTGAAGCTAACTGTGGAGGGGGCGTGGCCTGCGGGCCTGCAGCGAAGCGGGGTGTTGCCAGGACCGGCCTCGAAATCAGCGACAGGTGCGTAGACGGCCCACCTGGGCCTTGTTACCTAATCATATGTTATAAGCAGCAGCCAGGAGGAGAGACGGTGTTGGTGCTGGAGCCAGAGCGCGAGCGAGAACGAAAGAGAAAAAGACAATTGCTGGAAAGCAACTGAGAGACTTATTGAAAAATGAAACAATACTGTAACCCTGAAACAGGGTCTCATGTCGGTTCTTGGTGGTCTGAAGAACTCCCAGGAGGGCAAGCCCCACCCTAACCAATAATAAATAAATAACTTCTTACCATCAAAGCAACTTCTTGAACAGGTGCGGTAGAAACGGATGGATGGACTAAAAATGCACAAGGATGTTTAATATTTTGAACATCATTTTTAACACTGATTAAAAGTGGAATTATTCATTATTTATCGTGTTAAGCAAAGTCAGGTCAAATTTACCTGAGAGCCGGAAGCAGTCATCAAAAGAGCCACATCTGGCTCCCGAGCCATAGGTTCCCTACCCCTGCTCTACAGAATCTCCTCTCTGGTCAACAAAAACACCTTGAGGATTCTAGCGGGAACTCTCATTCAACCCTTTTTCGATTACGCTTGCACTTCCTGGTAGCCCAGCACCTCCAAAACCCTCAAATCTAGACCCCAAACATCCCAGAATAAGCTAGTCCGGTTACTTTTAGACCTCCACCCCAGATCACACCTCAATCCAACCCACTTCTCCAAAGTGGGCTGACTCAGGGTGGAGGACAGAGTAAAACAACTTGCACTGAGCCTAGTCTATAAAATCCGCTACACTTCCTTGATACCGAAGTACATGTGAAACTACTTCCTTAACGTAAATGACCACCATAACCACAACACCAGGGGGAGCTCCACAAACCACGTTAAACCCAGATTCCGATCTAATAAAGGTCTTAACTCATTCTCTTTCTATGCCACATCAATGTGGAATGCACTCCCAACAGGTATAAAAGTAAGTGCATCTCTATCCTCCTTCAAAACCGCTCTAAAACAACACCTCCAGGCAACTTCAACACTTTACTAATACCCTCCTCCATTCACATCCCTTCTCCCCGGATTATAAACAACTCAAATGTACTTCTAATGTATATACTTGTTCTTATGCTATCTGAACTCACTATATTCTCTGCTGGCTGTACATACCCTACTAAATAAGACCTACACTGTTTCAATGTCCACATTTCTCTGTTGCTGACTGAAGTTCTGATATCAACCAAAGCTCCTCATCCCACCCCCCGGATTGTAAATAATGTAAATAATTCAATGTACATACTATGATGACTAACTTGTGTGATGACTGTATTATGTTGATAGTATATATTTGTACCATGAATTGATTAACGTGGACCCCGACTTAAACAAGTTGAAAAACTTATTCGGGTGTTACCATTTAGTGGTCAATTGTATGGAATATGTACTGAACTGTGCAATCTACTAATAAAAGTATCAATCAATCAAAAACCATTCATTCTTTCTTTAACACGGATCAATCGTCCTGTCCCCTTAGCAGAAAAACTGCCTCAAAGCATGATGTTTCCACCCCCATGCTTCACAGTAGGTATGGTGTTCTTGGGATGCAACTCAGTACTCTTCTTCCTCCAAACATGACGAGTTGAGTTTATACCAAAAAGTTCTATTTTGGTTTCATCTGACCACATGACATTCTCCCAATCCTCTGCTGTATCATCCATGTATCCATTTTGGTATAAACTCAACTCTTCGTGTTTGGAGGAAGAAGAATACTGCGTTGCATCCCAAGAACACCATACCTACTGTGAAGCATGGGGGTAGAAACATCATGCTTTGGGGCTTTTTTTCTGCTAAGGGGACAGGGCCATTGATCCGTGTTAAGGAAAGAATGAATGGGGCCATGTATCGTGAGATTTTGAGCCAAAACCTCCTTCCATCAGTGAGAGCTTTGAATGGTTGACCAAGCACTTATTTTCCACCATAATTTACAAATAAATTACTTAAAATTCCTACAATGTGAATTCCTGGATTTTTTTTTCACATTCTGTCTCTCACAGTTTAAGTGTAGCTATGATGAAAATTACAGACCTCTGTCATCATTTTAAGTGGGAGAACTTGCACAATCGCTGGCTGACTAAATACTTTTTTGCCCCACTGTACGTCATGATGACAAACGCCTACATCTGCGTGTTGCCTCCTTGCATTTGTGTCTGACTTCCACGCTTTTGTTTTCATTTTTATGCCAGCAGAAACGCCACAAAAGGCGTGTTTTAATAAAACTATTTGTGATTTAACACTAACAAACAGTCAAATGGGGAACAGAAAGCCATTAGCAACTAAGGCTCCAAGCTAAACACTTTTACAAACCCCAAAACCAGTGAAGTTGTCATGTTGTGTAAATGGTAAATAAAAACAGAATACAATGATTTGTTAATTCTTTTCAACTTATATTCAATTGAATAGACCGCAAATGTGACAATCTGTCACTTCATTTCTGTTAGTTTTTCGTGATTTTGTATTTACTTCCTGTTCAGTGCTCTTATTTTGTTGTATTTCCTGTTTTATTCACGGAGCACTTTTGTTTTCCTCTTTTCGTTGATTGGCAACTGTTCACACCTGCTGTCAATCACACTATTGTCAATTTATGTTTCACTCGAGCACTCCTCAGTGCTCGATGATAATATTATGTTGAGAACGTTTATCTGCACGACTGCTTTATGTTTGCTTTTGTTATTTTCTTATGAGTATTAAATATTCTTACCTTCACTCTACTCTCCTGGATTCTTGCATACTCGGGGACACACAACTGCAGCCACCCGACATCCCAACAGCAAAGACAATATTTTCAACATTCCAACAGAGAAACGTTGTCATTTTGTGCAAATATTAGCTCATTTGGAATTTGATGCCTGCAACATGTTTCAAAAAAGCTGGCACGAGTGGCAAAAAGGACTGAGAGAGTTGAGGAATGCTCATCAAACACTTATTTGGAGCATCCCACAGGTGAACGGGCTAATTGGGAACAGGTGGGTGCCATTATTGGGTATAAAAGCATTTCCCGTGAAAAGCTTGGTCGTTCACAAGCGAGGACGGGGCGAGGGTCGCCACTTTGTCAACAAATGCCTGAGCAAATTGTTAAAGAAGAACATTTCTCAACCAGCTATTGCAAGGAATTTAGGCATTTCACCATCTAGGTCTGTAATATCATCAAAAGGTTCAGAGAATCTGGAGAAATCGCTGCACGTAACATTGAATACTCGTGAACTTGGATCCCTCAGGCGGTACTGCATCAAAAAGCGACATCAGTGTGTAAAGGATATCACCACATGGGCTCAGGGATACTTCGGAAAACCACTGTCAGTAACTACAGTTGGTCACTACATCTGTAAGTGCAAGTTAATACTCTACTATGCAAAGCCAAAGCCATTTATCAACAACACCCAGAAACGCCGCCGGCTTCACTGGGCCCAAGCTCATCTAAGATGGACTGATGCAAAGTGCAAAAGTGTTCTGTGGTCGGACGAGTCCACATTTCAAATTGTTTTTTGGAAACTATGGACGTTGTGTCCTCCACAACAAACAGGAAAAGAACCATTCGGATTGTTCTAGGAGTAAATTTGAAAAGCCAGCCTTGTTGATGTGTTGTTGATGGTTGTGTTGTCAATGGTTGTGATGTCGATGGTTGTGTTGTTGATGGATGTGTTGTTAATGGTTGTGTTGTCAATGGTTGTGATGTAGATCAGTGGTCCCCAACCACCGGGCCGCGGCTCGATTGGTACTGGGCAGCAGAAGAATTATTATTTTTTTTTTTTTTTAATTAAAAAAAATAGAATAAAAATAAATGAATATTTATTTTATTTTAAAAAAACACAAGATACACTTACAATTAGTGCACCAACACAACCCCCCCCCCCCACTCCCCCCCTCCCCATCCCCGCGGGACAAATTATCAAGCGTTGGGGACCACTGATGTAGATGGTTGTGTTGTTGATGGATGTGTTGTTGATGGTTGTGTTGTTGATGGTTGTGATGTCGATGGTTGTGTTGTTGATGGTTCTGTTGTTGATGGTTGTGTTGTTGATGGATGTGTTGTTGATGGTTGTGTTGTTGATGGTTGTGATGTCGATGGTTGTGTTGTCGATGGTTCTGTTGTTGATGGTTGTGTTGTTGATGGATGTATTATTGATGGATGTGTTGTTGATGGTTGTGTTGTTGATGGATGTATTATTGATGGATGTGTTGTTGATGGTTGTGATGTCGATGGTTGTGTTGTTGATGTTTGTGTTGTTGATGTTTGTGTTGTCGATGGTTGTGTTGTTGATCGTTCTGTGTTGTTGATGGATGTATTATTGATGGATGTGTTGTTGATGGTTGTGATGTGGATGGTTCTGTTGTTGATGTGTTGTTGATGGTTGTGTTGTTGATGGATGTATTATTGATGGATATGTTGTTGATGGTTGTGATGTCGATGGTTGTGTTGTTGATGGATGTATTATTGATGGTTGTGATGTCGTTGGTTGTGTTGTTGATATTTGTGTTGTCGATGGTTCTGTTGTTGATGGTTGTGATGTCGATGGTTGTGTTGTTGATGGATGTATTATTGATGGTTGTGATGTCGTTGGTTGTGTTGTTGATGGTTGTGTTGTTGATGTTTGTGTTGTCGATGGTTGTGTTGTTGATGGTTCTGTTGTTGATGGTTGTGTTGTTGATGGATGTATTATTGATGGATGTGTTGTTCACGGTTGTGATGTGGATGGTTCTGTTGTTGATGGTTGTGTTGTTGATGGATGTGTTGTTGATGGTTGTGATGTGGATGGTTCTGTTGTTGGTGGTTGTGATGTCGATGGTTGTGTTGTTGATGGATGTATTATTGATGGATGTGTTGTTGATGGTTGTGATGTCAATGGTTGTGTTGTTGATGGTTGTGTTGTTGATGGTTGTGTTGTCGATGGTTGTGTTGTTGATGGATGTGTTGTCAATGGTTGTGTTGTTGATGGTTGTGTTGTCGATGGTTGTGTTGTTGACTGATGTATTATTGATGGATGTGTTGTCAGTGGTTGTGTTGTTGATGGATCTGTTGTTGATGGTTGTGTTGTTGATGGATGTGTTGTCAATGGTTGTGATGTCGATGGTTGTGTTTTTATTGGTTGTGATGTCGATGGTAATGTTGTTGATGGATTAATGATTGATGGATTTATTATTGATGGATTTATTATTGATGGATGTGTTGTCAATGGTTGTGTTGTTGATGGTTGTGTTGTCGATGGTTGTTTTGTTGATGGATGTGTTAGTCAATGGTTGTGTTTTTGATGGGTGTGTTGTTGATGGTTGTGTTGTCGATGGTTGTGTTGTTGATGGATGTGTTGTCAATGGTTCTGCTGTTGATGGTTGTGTTGTTGATGGTTGTGTTGTCGATGGTTGTTTTGTTGATGGATGTGTTGTTGACAGATGTATTATTGATGGATGTGTTGTCAGTGGTTTTGTTGTTGATGGTTGTGTTGTTGATGGATGTGTTGTTCACAGTTGTGATGTGGATGGTTCTGTTGTTGATGGATGTGTTGTTGATGGTTGTGATGTGGATGGTTCTGTTGTTGGTGGTTGTGATGTCGATGGTTGTGTTGTTGATGGATGTATTGTTGATGGATGTGTTGTTGATGGTTGTGATGTCAATGGTTGTGTTGTTGATGGTTGTGTTGTTGATGGTAGTGTTGTCGATGGTTGTGTTGATGGATGTGTTGTCAATGGTTGTGTTGTTGATGGTTGTGTTGTCGATGGCTGTGTTGTTGACTGATGTATTATTGATGGATGTGTTGTCAGTGGTTGTGTTGTTGATGGATGTGTTGTTGATGGTTGTGTTGTTGATGGATGTGTTGTCAATGGTTTTGATGTCGATGGTTGTGTTTTTATTGGTTGTGATGTCGATGGTTATGTTGTTGATGGATTAATGATTGATGGATTTATTATTGATGGATGTGTTGTCAATGGTTGTGTTGTTGATGGTTGTGTTGTCGATGGTTGTTTTGTTGATGGATGTGTTAGTCAATGGTTGTGTTTTTGATGGTTGTGTTGTTGATGGTTGTGTTGTCGATGGTTGTGTTGTTGATGGTTGTGTTGTTGATGGTTGTTTTGTTGATGGATGTGTTGTTGACAGATGTATTATCGATGGATGTGTTGTCAGTGGTTTTATTGTTGATGGTTGTGTTGTTGATGGATGTGTTGTCAATGGTTGTGATGTCGATGGTTGTGTTGTTAATGGTTGTGATGTCGATGGTTGTGTTGTTGATGTTTGTGATGTCGATGGTTGTGTGTTGATGGATGTATTATTGATGAATGTGCTGCGATGGTTGTGATGTCGATGGTTTTATTTATGATGGTTGTGTTGTCGATGGTTGTGTTGTTGATGGTTGTGTTGTCAATGGTTACGTTGTCAATGGTTACGTTGTTGATGGTTCTGTTTTTGATGGTTGTGTTGTTAATGGTTGTGTTATTGATGGATGTATTATTGATGGATGTGTTGTTGACGGTTGTGTTGTTTCTGGTGTTGATGGTTGTCTTTTTGATGGATTTGTTGTTGGTTGTGTTGTTGTTTCTGGTGTTGATGGTTGTGTTGTTGATGGTTGTGGAGTTCAGAATGTTTGTGTGATTTGGGAAGACAGATGCAAGAAGACGACTCCACGGAATGCTTGGTCATGCAGTGTCTTTTTTATTACAAAAAAGTTGTGTATACAAATTGCAATGGGTGGTGTGTGTGTGTGTGTGTATGTGTGTGTGTGTGTGTGTGTGTGTGTGTGTGTGTGTGTGTGTGTGTGTGTGTGTGTGTGTGTGTGTGTGTGAACGTAACAGCAGACAATGTGTTCCACTCATGTTGTCACACGACCACTCCGGTGGTCACGAACGCACAATAAAGATCCAAGCAAAGCTACGGAAGCCACAGTTTATAGAACAGAGAGAATCGGAGCCGGTCTCTGGGTTGTGTTGACATTGATGCTCGGCCCTCAGGCGCTGAAACAAAAGTCCTCCACGTTGTTGACTTTCAGCTGCTGCATCTCCTGGCTGTCCAGCAGGCGGTAGCTGAAGGACACTCGGTTGACGAACCTGCCGCTGGACACCATCCGCACCACTGTGTTGTCGCAGCCCACCTTCACGCGGGCTGTGCCAAAAACACAAAAACACACTCCCTCAAATCTGAATGTTCCAATTTTTTTTTCAATTTACCCACAAACGTAACATTTAATCCGCTGAAAAAGGGACCCGTATGACGTCATCTGTCAGGTCCCACTCCACCCTGATGAGATTCTCATTTTGCTATTCAATTTTTGAAATGTTCAATGTTTAAAAAAACTAAGCACGGGCCCTCGGCGAGTCCCCCAACATGACGCAAGGGAACAAATCTGTTAATTTCGAGCTGTATTCTTAAATAGTGGCATGTCAAATTCCTTTGTTTTCTTGAGATCATGAATGGAGAATAGTGCACGTTAATATACTGTAGTTACTAGAGATGTCCGATAATATCATCCGATAAATGCTTTAAAATGTAATATTATCAGTTTCGGTTTCAAAAAGAAAAATTAATGACTTTTTAAAACGTTGCTGTACGGAGCGGTACATATCCGGTAAAACACGGACATAGGGAGCAGTACAGAGCAGTTGCGTCTTCCAGTCAGCATACCCTCCCCTCTCCCCTCTCCCACACACAACATAGGAGTTGACTGCAGCATGAGAGGTTTACTGGCGACGCTTGATGACCTCATCATACCGCCGCGAGGGGAGCATAACAACAAGAGTGTGTTGTTGCTGGTGCTGTAGCTCGCTCGGTGACTGACTAACGACACCTTGTCCATGGTTTGGGATTTTAAAGTGTGTCTGACGGTTAAAAAACTGGCAATTTGCAATGACTGCAACAAGTTGGTTATGCGAGGAGTAACCAACATGTCTTCCTTTAATACGAGCAATTTGTTTTCCCACCTTTTCGGGAATCATAAGGAGATACACGATGAATACAAGCGGAAGATGGATGAAAAGAAAACACCCAAAGCATCTTGCAGTGAGCGGAGCTGCCCTGTCTCAACGCAGCATTTCAGAAGCTCTGGCTGACTGCTAGGCCACTTCAAGCACTCACCACTAGCTTGCAGAACATTTGTGTTACTCATACAAATACGTTCGAGCAGGGCAGATTATTGAGCCCAGTTTATAATTTCCTGTTATACAGTATACCAGGCAGTCTACTAAAGGAGGACTATGTTATTGTGTACTTTATTGTGTACTTTTTGTAACTGTTGTTTTGAGGAATGTTTGAAAAAATTAGAAATAAAGCACTTTGTGAAAGTCAAAGTGTAGTACTTCCCATAGTTGTAGTGGCTATCAGGATTATCTCAGGGAGAGCATGTCCCAAATTCCAAGCTGCTGTTTTGAGGCATGTTAAAAAAAAATGCACTTTGTGACTTCAATAATAAATATAACAGTGCCATGTTGGCACTTATTTCCATAACTTGAGTTGATTTATTTTGGAAAACCTTGTTACATTGTTTAATGCATCCAGCAGGGCATCACAACAAAATTAGGCATAATAATGTGTTCATTCCACAACTTTGTATATCGGTATCGGTTGATATCTTAATCGGTAATTAAGATTTGGACAATATAGGAATATCGGATATCGGCAAAAAAAACATTATCAGACATCTCGAATAATTACTTTAGTCATTTGTTTTTTATTCCAGAAAATACACAGTAAACATGTTTGTATTTTTATTTTTGTTTTTTTTGTTTTAATTAATGTCAAAGAAAAAAATGTAAATACAAGTGAAAAAGACCATTTGTACTTGTGTATTAGTCGTGTTTTCATTGGAGTTTTTTTCAGCCTAATTGTAACAAAGTGATTATTTTTTTTATACACAAACCATCCATCCATCCATTTTCTACCGCTTATTCCCTTTCGGGGTCGCGGGGGGCGCTGGCGCCTATCTCAGCTACAACTGGGCGGAAGGCGGCGTACACCCTGGACAAGTCGCCACCTCATCGCAGGGCCAACACAGATAACCATTTCCATTAAATCCCTTGTGAGTGCCAAAAAAAAAATAAAAATTAAAAAAATATATATATTAATTATAAAAATTAAAAAACAACGTATTTTTTTTAAACCTTTTATTTATACATTTCAACATTTTTAAACAGTTGAAAAATAATAATCCAAGTACAAAAAACTGTACAAAACAGCGCCAGGGGGTTGTAAATCCAAAGTAATTAAAATAAAATGCGATATATATATATATATATATATATATATCCATCCATCCATCCATCCATTTTCTACCGCTTATTCCCTTTTGGGGTCGCGGGGGGCGCTGGCGCCTATCTCAGCTACAATCGGGCGGAAAGCGGGGTACACCCTGGACAAGTCGCCACCTCATCGCAGGGCCAACACAGATAGACAGACAACATTCACACTCACATTCACACACTAGGGCCAATTTAGTGATGCCAATCAACCTATCCCCAGGTGCATGTCTTTGGAAGTGGGAGGAAGCCGGAGTACCCGGAGGGAACCCACGCATTCACGGGGAGAACATGCAAACTCCACACAGAAAGATCCCGAGCCTGGATTTGAACCCAGGACTGCAGGAACTTTGTATTGTGAGGCAGACGCACTAACCCCTCTGCCACCGTGAAGCCCATATATATATATATATATATATATATATATATAAGTATATATATATATATATATATACATATATATATATATATATATATATATATATATATATATATATATATATATATATATATGTAGGTGTGGGAAAAAATCACAAGACTACTTCATCTCTACAGATCTGTTTCATGAGGGGTTCCCTCAATCATCAGGAGATTTTAATGGAAGCATTCACATACAATGGTTTATATAGAGCACAGAGTGGGTGGGTACAAGCAGGCGTAGGGTGTGGTGATTGGCTCATGTGTTACCTAGGAGGTGTTTCCGTCTATGGCGGCATGCTGAAATGATTTCACTGCGCTTGTTGAGGGATGATAGATCAGGATGATATATAATAAACAGTTTCTCTTTTAAGAATAGGTTGCATCTTTTATTACCACTGTTGTATGGTGTGCTGGATGCAAGAATTTGCCATGTTATTGAATATTCAACATTATTGTCTTTGAGGTTCCAAATGTGTTTGCTGAGTTCTGTGGAATTCTGCAAAGTCTGGTTTCTAAAGGAGGCGTTGTGATTATTCCACCTTGTTTTGAACGCTCCTTCGGTTAATCCTACGTACGTGTCGGATGTGTTAATGTCCTTGCGTATTACCTTTGCTTGGTAAACGACTGATGTCTGTAAGCACCTTCCGTTGAGAGGGCAATCAGGTTTCTTGCGACAGTTACATTCATTATTGGTTTCAGAGTCGTTTAGTCTGGGGGTAGGCAGTCCTTTTGCAATTGCTTTGTTGTGGTTTGAAATGATTTGTTGCATGTTATTCATACAGCTGTAGCTCAATTTAATGTTGTTCTTGTTGAATATTTTTCTTAGGGTGTTGCCTTTGGGGAAGTGTTTGTCGATCAGAGTGAGGAACTTGCGGCCGATGTTGGTTGAGACGTCTTTGCTGAATGGCGGATTGTACCAGATGATGTTGTTTCGTTTTCTGCTCTTTTTTGGTTGGTTTCCTGGGGTGGGTTCATAGGTGAGGGTGAAGTTGTATCCGCTTTCATCAAGTGCTTTCTGGTACGGGGGGGGGTTGCTTGGTCGAATTCAGCTTTGCTGGATGACAGCATCGATAGCCTTTTATTAATTCCGGTAGGTATTCTTTTCGTGGTGGTGGGTGGGTGGTTGCTGTCATGGTGCACGTATTGGAGTGTTGTGTTGGGTTTCGTGAATGGTTGGTAGCTGTTATTTCTCAGGTTGAAAGTGACGTCGAGGAAGTTGACGGTTTGCTTGTTGGCTTCAATCGTGATCCGTAGGCCGTTTTCTTTGAAGATTTGGCATATGCGCTTCTTGGTGTTCTCGCTGCTCCT
Source organism: Nerophis ophidion (assembly GCF_033978795.1). Taxonomy (NCBI): domain Eukaryota; kingdom Metazoa; phylum Chordata; class Actinopteri; order Syngnathiformes; family Syngnathidae; genus Nerophis; species Nerophis ophidion. The sequence goes on along the minus strand of NC_084618.1, from coordinate 17,692,838 downwards.
TGGCGAGGCGCGGCACACTGCCAGTCCATCATCACGGTAAATACCAAGGTTCAGGTTGAGGCTAGCAAGCTGGGAGAGGAGGAAACTCCCAACGAGTTCGCACGTTTCTGCTCCGTCGAAACTACCCATAGTAACGTCAAATGTTGAATTGTTCTTTTTTTGCCATGGTGTACTGTTGTGGATGAGTATGGAGTTCTTTGCGTGGATGATGATGTTTCTTTCGTTGCCTGTGATTGAGTCGTAGTCCGAGGCGAAGTTTAGTGCTTGGGTCAGTAGGTCTTGCGTGATGGAAGGGTAAAATTCTTCGATGTCGAAGGAGATAAAGTTGTGTTGTTGTTTGTCTTGGATGTTGTTGAACCATTTGATTACTGCTGCTGTATTTCTCCATTGGTTGAGTGGTGTTTTGTCCTTGATTTTTGCGTTGATTCTGTCCAGGATTATTTTGCTGATTTTTCCTATTTCGGATTTAGTTGGGTTTATTAGTCGGCATGTTGGGTTATTTGCGAAGTTGGGTTTGTGGTCCTTCAATGTGATGAAGGCTTCTTTGTTGGCTGTGGCGTCCACCCTGTCCTCAATGTCCAGTTCGGTTGCGATCCGCTTGTTTTCCAGGTGGATGTTCTGTAAAGTGTTGAGTTGCGCTTTTTTGTATGATTTGGTGATGCTTTTGTCCAGTAAAGAGTTATGTTCTGGTATGTCCATTCTGTAGAAGTTTGTGGTTTTATCGGCGGCTATGATGAGGTTGCTTACTTTCTTGATGCGCTCCGTGTCATTTTTCCGCTTGGTGAGGAATGGGTTGCGGGCTGGCTTAAATTTGACTGATTGTATCATTTTGAGCATGTCGTTCTCAAAGTCCTTTAATTCCTTGACTGTGGGTGGGTTCTTGGTAGATTTGAATCCGTAAGTTTCCTTTTGCGTTCCTTTTGTTTCAGGGTGGAGGAAAAAGTGTGCTTTCCACCGCATCCTTCTTAGGAAGTGTTCCGTCTTTTCTATGAGTCTTTGCTTGTAGTCCTTCTGCGCGGGTATGGGAATGTTCTTCGTGGAGTAGTCGATGCTGAACTTTTCCATTTCGGATCGTCGTACAGTGCTCAACAAATGTCAATTTGGAGCGGAAAATTTGGAGCAGAAACGTGCGAACTCGTTGGGAGTTTCCTCCTCTCCCAGCTTGCTAGCCTCAACCTGAACCTTGGTATTTACCGTGATGATGGACTGGCAGTGTGCCGCGCCTCGCCAAGGAGCAGCGAGAACACCAAGAAGCGCATATGCCAAATCTTCAAAGAAAACGGCCTACGGATCACGATTGAAGCCAACAAGCAAACCGTCAACTTCCTCGACGTCACTTTCAACCTGAGAAATAACAGCTACCAACCATTCACGAAACCCAACACAACACTCCAATACGTGCACCATGACAGCAACCACCCACCCACCACCACGAAAAGAATACCTACCGGAATTAATAAAAGGCTATCGATGCTGTCATCCAGCAAAGCTGAATTCGACCAAGCAACCCCCCCGTACCGGAAAGCACTTGATGAAAGCGGATACAACTTCACCCTCACCTATGAACCCACCCCAGGAAACCAACCAAAAAAGAGCAGAAAACGAAACAACATCATCTGGTACAATCCGCCATTCAGCAAAGACGTCTCAACCAACATCGGCCGCAAGTTCCTCACTCTGATCGACAAACACTTCCCCAAAGGCAACACCCTAAGAAAAATATTCAACAAGAACAACATTAAATTGAGCTACAGCTGTATGAATAACATGCAACAAATCATTTCAAACCACAACAAAGCAATTGCAAAAGGACTGCCTACCCCCAGACTAAACGACTCTGAAACCAATAATGAATGTAACTGTCGCAAGAAACCTGATTGCCCTCTCAACGGAAGGTGCTTACAGACATCAGTCGTTTACCAAGCAAAGGTAATACGCAAGGACATTAACACATCCGACACGTACGTAGGATTAACCGAAGGAGCGTTCAAAACAAGATGGAATAATCACAACGCCTCCTTTAGAAACCAGACTTTGCAGAATTCCACAGAACTCAGCAAACACATTTGGAACCTCAAAGACAATAATGTTGAATATTCAATAACATGGCAAATTCTTGCATCCAGCACACCGTACAACAGTGGTAATAAAAGATGCAACCTATGCTTGAAAGAGAAACTGTTTATTATATATCATCCTGATCTATCATCCCTCAACAAGCGCAGTGAAATCATTTCAACATGCCGCCATAGATGGAAACACCTCCTAGGTAACACATGAGCCAATCACCACACCCTACGCCTGCTTGTACCCACCCACTCTGTGCTCTATATAAACCATTGTATGTGAATGCTTCCATTAAAATCTCCTGATGATTGAGGGAACCCCTCATGAAACAGATCTGTAGAGATGAAGTAGTCTTGTGATTTTTTCCCACACCTACATATTGCGCTCTACCACGGTATCGAGCACTATTCTCCGGATAATCCAATCAAGACATATATATATATATATATATATATATATATATATATATATATATATATATATATATATATATATATATATATATATATATATATATAAAACAAAGTTCAAATCAATAGGTTCACTCAATTTCAGTAAATAAGTTACATTTGGAAGACATTATCATCGTTTTCACAGTTTTTTGGTTGTTAGGCGCAATTGTTTTTTAAAGGCACAGAAAAACAGGTCGGGTATTGAGAAATATTACATTTATGAATATAAAACTTAGCGAACAGTAGAACGGGGTTGCAAAGGTAAAAATCATTTTCAAATTTGTTTTCATACAACGTCAATACAAATAGCAACAAGAATAAAAACCTGTCAGTGTTGACCAATTAAAAACAAGACAAAAACGTGTAATCCAATCATATTTGGAATCGTCACATAAATGGGTGGGACAAGTTCAAAGAATACATCCAATCACAGTGCTTGAATAACGTACACTCTGACGGAGGGCGGGAGTTCGCGACGAAAGCGGGCCAATCAGATGCGTTTCTTTCTGAGACAAGGAAGTGTAAATTGAACGTATCACCGGCAGCGCCAAAACTAAAAAGTGTGGATTTTTTGTTTCTACGTCGTACGTCAACACCAACGAGACACGTTTTATTTCGACGCTATGTGACAATATCGACACAACTGTAAGTTAAAGCCGCTTCGGGTGTTCTGTCCAAATGAGGAGTTGCAATGCCTGTTTAAAACGCTGATGAAAACGATTACGTCATCTCTCATCATTAGCAATTGATTGATTCAGCAGGTGTGTACATCAGGGGTGTCCAAACTTTTTCCACTGAAAAATCCAAGCAAGCAGGGGACAATTTGACATTTTTCTTATTTTAAAAACTAATACAATATATGTATAAATGATAAATGGGTTGTACTTGTATAGCGCTTTTCTACCTTCAAGGTACTCAAAGCGCTTTGACACTACTTCCACATTTACCCATTCACACACACATTCACACACTGATGGAGAGAGCTGCCATGCAAGGCGCCAACCAGCACCCATCAGGAGCAAGGGTGAAGTGTCTTGCTCAGGACACAACGGACGTGGCGAGGTTGGTTCTAGGTGGGATTTGAACCAGTGACCCTCGGGTTGCGCACGGCCACTCTTCCACTGCGCCACGCCGTATATGTATGTATATATGTATATGTATGTATATATATATGTATGTATATATGTATATGTATGTATATATATATGTATGTATGTATATATGTATATGTATGTATATATATATATGTATGTATGTATATATGTATATACATATATATATGTATATATACGCCACGCCGTCCCTACTCATTAAAATGTATAACCAATATACATTTAGGCTTCCACTCAGGCTTGATCCCGGGGACCCCAAAGGGTTTTGGTCAAAAAAATATTAAAAATGTGTCATTATTCAGTATTATTTTGTTTTATTATTATTCAAGTTTTAAATCTCCAGATCAACATTAGGTCCATCTGTCAATATAATGATTTTAAAGATTCAAGTTGTTTGCTCTTTTTGTCAAAGAAAACCCTGTTTTTTGATGGAAAACCCCCACAAAATATGCATTATTATCACCCAAATTTTTTTGTATATTATATAATAATTGGAGCCTTTAAAAAAGTCAATAAGTAATAACACCATTGATTTTAATTCATTATTATTTTTTGACCAATGACACTTAAAAACAAATCACACAAAAATTATTGGGGATCCAAAAGGGTCCTACTCATTAAAGTGTTAAAAAATAAATTATAAATTTTTTTACTTTTTACTTTTAACACAATAATTTTGAGATCAACTTCAGATCTATCCGTCAATTATAAGTTTTATTGTTGTTTATGTTTTTTGTTTGTTCATTTTAGGCCCTTCTTTAAAAAACAGCTCAGTTTTATGTATGGCAAACACAAAATATGCAACATTTTCCACCCAAAAATATCTAAAGAAATGGAAAATTTAACGTGACGTACTTGGAGCCTTGAATAGGTCAATAATTTATAATGACATTGACTTTTGATTCATTATTATTTTTTAAAGAAATAAACAATCTGCATGGCAGCTTTGTGTTATTAGAGTAAACATTGCAACATTTTCTTGTTACATTTCACCCGTTTTCTCCTTTATCACTTTTTACGTTTTAAAAATTTTTCAATCGTATTTTTAAAATGTGCCGTGGGGCCGTTATAAGAAATTAACTGCGGGCCGCAAATGGCCCCCAGGCCGCACTTTGGACACTCATGGTGTACATGCTGATTGGTCAAAGCACGCAATAAACTAAATACAATCTAAAAGTAAAACACAACTTGAGAAAAACAGATTACTATGTCGAGAGTGGAAATAAGTTTCTCTGTGTCTAAATAACATTTGACTAATGATGCAGCTGACCTGACAATAAACTACAAACCCCAAAAGCAGTAAAGTCGTCACGTTGTGTAAATGGTAAATAAAAATAGAATACAATACAGCAGATGGCAGTATTGTCCTGTTTAAGAGTGTCACAATTCTGCTGTTTACGGCAGACGAACTGCTTTACGGTAGACGAAAACGGACTGCTGCTGTTGTTGTGTGTTGTTACCGCGCCGGGAGGAGGTTAATGAAACTGCCTAACAATAAACCCACATGAGAAACCAAGAACTCGCCCTCGATCATTCTACAGTTATAACGTCATTGGGCAGACATGGGAAAGCGGACGTGAAAACAGGCTGTCGACACGTCACTCAGGTCCGCATTGGAGCTGAAAGAGGTGTGGCCTCCAGCTCCGCCTGAATTTCGGGAAAAAATTTGTCCCGGGAGGTTTTCAGGAGAGGCTCTGAATTTCGGGAGTCTACCGGAAAATCCGGGAGGGTTGGCAAGTATGTGTACAGCTTAAGTATTTCAACAGTCTCCCTTCTGCTATTGTAGGCTTCATATTACGCCACACATCTTCAATGGTAGACAGGTCTGGACTACAGGCAGGCCGGTCTAGTACCCGCACTCTTTTACCACAAAGCCACGCTGTTGTAACATGTAGCTTGGCATCGTCTTGCTAAAATAAGCAGGGGCGTCCATGATAACGTTGCTTGGATGGCAACATATGCTGCTCCAAAACCTGTATGTACCTTTCAGCATTAATGGTGCCTTCATAGATGTGTAAGTTACCCATGCCTTGGCCACTAATACACCCCCATACCATCACAGATGCTGGATTTTCAACGTTGTGTCTTGGTTCTTTTTTTCTTTTCTTCTTTGGTTCGGAGGACATTACGTCCACAGTTTCCGAAACACATTGAAATGTGGACTCGTCAGACCACAGAACACTTTTCCATTTTGCATCAGTCCATCTTAGATGAGCTCAGGCCCAGTGAAGCCGCCGGAATTTCTGGGTGTTGTTGATAAATGGCTTTGGCTTTGCATAGTAGAGTTTTAACTCAAATTTACAGATGTAGCGACCAACTGTAGTTACTGACAGTAGTTTTCTGAAGTGTCCCTGAGCCCATGTGGTGATATCCTTTACACACTGATGTCGCTTTTTGATGCAGTACCGTCTGAGGGAATCGAAGGTCGCGGGCATTCAATGTTAGTTTTTGGCCATGCCCCTTACATGCAGGGATTTTATTTCCATATTTTCAGAAACTTTTGATGATATTCCGGACCGTAGATGGTGAAATCCCTAAATTCCTTGCAATATATGGTTGAGAAATTTTGTTCTTAAACTGTTCGACGCATTTTTTCACAAAATGGTAACCCTAGTTTGTGAATCATGGCACCCACCTGTTCCCAGTTAGCCTGTTCACCTGTGGGATGTTCCAAATAAGTGTTTGATGAGTATTGCTCAACTTTCTCAGTATTTTTTGCCACGTGTGCCAGCTTTTTTGAAACAAGTTGCAGGCATCAATTTTCAAACGAGCTAATATTTGCAAAAAACCCCACATGCTTTTTAGCGCGTGGTACTTGGATCTTAGTGACTCAAGACCAAATTTTGGCTAATAACAAAAATTTTATGAAGATTCTGGTGAAGTTTCTTTTTTTTTTTTTTTTTTTTACAGTTTTACTTGGTGGGGGCTGCAGTACTCACTGGGGCCAGTAGAGGTGACACATAAGTCCGTGACGGGAGTCAGCTTGGTTGTGTCCAGACCGTTTCCTCCCAGCAGTTGCACAAAATCTCCTGATTGGGACGCACATCCCATCATGGACCTCTGTGGAAAGTTCAGTTGTACTCAGTTCATTTCAAAAACAAAATGTTAAACGTTGAAAGGCACACAAAGCCATCCACGAACAACAGTGCAGCTATACTAAAAATGGATGTAGATCAGAATGATTAATTTACACAAATACTACTTTATTGGTGGGAATTATTCTGAAATATTTGAATTTTTTGTATATGTATATGTGTGTATGTATATTTATATGTATATTTATGTACAGTATATGTATATATGTGTATGTATGTATATGTATATATTTGTGTATATATATATATATATATATATATATATATACCTGTATATATATATATATATGTATATATATATATATATATATATATATATATATATATCCATCCATCCATCCATTTTCTACCGCTTATTCCCTTTCGGGGTCGCGGGGGGCGCTGGCGCCTATCTCAGCTACAATCGGGCGGAAGGCGGGGTACACCCTGGACAAGTCGCCACCTCATCGCAGGGCCAACACAGATAGACAGACAACATTCACACTCACATTCACACACTAGGGCCAATTTAGTGTTGCCAATCAACCTATCCCCAGGTGCATGTCTATATATATACTGTATATATGTGTATGTGTGTGTGTGCATATACAGTGGGGCAAAAAAGTATTTAGTCAGCCAGCGATTGTGCAAGTTCTCTCACATAAAATGACGACAGATGTCTGTAATTTTCATCATAGGTACACTTAAACTGTAAGAGACAATGTGAAAAAAAAATCCAGGAATTCACATTGTAGGAATTTTAAATAATTTATTTGTAAATTATGGTGGAAAATAAGTATTTGGTCAACCATTCAAAGCTCTCACTGATGGAAGGAGGTTTTGGCTCAAAATCTCACGATGCATGGCTCCATTCATTCTTTCCTTAACACGGATCAATCGTCCTGTCCCCTTAGCAGAAAAACAGCCCCAAAGCATGATGTTTCCACCCCCATGCTTCACAGTAGGTTTGGTGTTCTTGGGATGCAACTCAGTGTTCTTCTTTCTCCAAACACGACGAGTTGAGTTTACACCATAATGTATACATTGATGATACAGCAGAGGATTGGGAGAATGTCATGTGGTCAGATGAAACCAAAATAGAACTTTTTGGTATAAACTCAACTAGTCGTGTTTGGAGGGAGAAGAATACTGAGTTGCATCCCAAGAACACCATACCTACTGTGAAGCATGGGGGTGGAAACATCATGCTTTGGGGCTGTTTTTTTGCTAAGGGGACAGGACGACTGATCCATCCATCATCTTCCGCTTATCCGAGGTCGGGTCGCGGGGGCAACAGCCTAAGCAGGGAAACCCAGACTTCCCTCTCCCCAGCCACTTCGTCTAGCTCTTCCCGGGGGATCCCGAGGCGTTCCCAGGCCAGCCGGGAGACATAGTCTTCCCAACATGTCCTGGGTCTTCCCCGTGGCCTCCTACCGGTTGGACGTGCCCTAAACACCTCCCTAGGGAGGCGTTCGGGTGGCATCCTGACCAGATGCCCGAACCACCTCATCTGGCTCCTCTCGATGTGGAGGAGCAGCGGCTTTACTTTGAGTTCCTCCCGGATGGCAGAGCTTCTCACCCTATCTCTAAGGGAGAGCCCCGCCACCCGGCGGAGGAAACTCATTTCGGCCGCTTGTACCCGTGATCTTATCCTTTCGGTCATGACCCAAAGCTCATGACCATAGGTGAGGATGGGAACTTAGATCGACCGGTAAATTGAGAGCTTTGCCTTCCGGCTCAGCTCCTTCTTCACCACAACGGATCGGTACAACGTCCGCATTACTGAAGACGCCGCACCGATCCGCCTGTCGATCTCACGATCCACTCTTCCCTCACTCGTGAACAAGACTCCTAGGTACTTGAACTCCTCCACTTGGGGCAGGGTCTCCTCCCCAACCCGGAGATGGCACTCCACCCTTTTCCGGGCGAGAACCATGGACTCGGACTTGTAGGTGCTGATTCTCATTCCGGTCGCTTCACACTCGGCTGCGAACCGATCCAGTGAGAGCTGAAGATCCCGGTCAGATGAAGCCATCAGGACCACATCATCTGCAAAAAGCAGAGACCTAATCCTGCGGTTACCAAACCGGAACCCCTCAACGCCTTGACTGCGCCTAGAAATTCTGTCCATAAAAGTTATGAACAGAATCGGTGACAAAGGACAGCCTTGGCGGAGTCCAACCCTCACTGGAAATGTGTTCGACTTACTGCCAGCAATGCGGACCAAGCTCTGGCACTGATCGTACAGGGAACGGACCGCCACAATAAGACAGTCCGATACCCCATACTCTCTGAGCACTCCCCACAGGACTTCCCGAGGGACACGGTCGAATGCCTTCTCCAAGTCCACAAAGCACATGTAGACTGGTTGGGCAAACTCCCATGCACCCTCAAGAACCCTGCCGAGAGTATAGAGCTGGTCCACAGTTCCACGACCAGGACGAAAACCACACTGTTCCTCCTGAATCCGAGGTTCGACTATCCGGCGTAGTCTCCTCTCCAGTACACCTGAATAAACTGGCTGAGGAGTGTGATCCCACGATAGTTGGAACACACCCTCCGGTCCCCCTTCTTAAAGAGAGGAACCACCACCCCGGTCTGCCAATCCAGAGGTACCGCCCCCGATGTCCACGCGATGCTGCAAAGTCTTGTCAACCAAGACAGCCCCACAGCATCCAGAGCCTTAAGGAACTCCGGGCGGATCTCGTCCACCCCTGGGGCCTTGCCACCGAGGAGCTTTTTAACTACCTCAGCGACCTCAGCCCCAGAAATAGGAGAGTCCACCACAGATTCCCCCAGGCACTGCTTCCTCATAGGAAGACGTGTTGGTGGGATTGAGGAGGTCTTCGAAGTATTCCTTCCACCTATCCACAACATCCGCAGTCGAGGTCAGCAGAACACCATCCGCACCATACACGGTGTTGATAGTGCACTGCTTCCCCTTCCTGAGGCAGTGGACGGTGGTCCAGAATCGCTTCGAAGCCGTCCGGAAGTCGTTTTCCATGGCTTCCCCGAACTCTTCCCATGTCCGAGTTTTTGCCTCCGCGACCGCTGAAGCTGCACACCGCTTGGCCTGTCGGTACCTGTCCACTGCCTCCGGAGTCCTATGAGCCAAAAGGACCCGATAGGACTCCTTCTTCAGCTTGACGGCATCCCTCACCGCTGGTGTCCACCAAGGGGTTTTAGGATTGCCGCCCCGACAGGCACCAACTACCTTGCGGCCACAGCTCCGATCTGCCGCCTCGACAATAGAGGTGCGGAACATGGTCCACTCGGACTCAATGTCCAGCACCTCCCTCGTGACATGTTCAAAGTTCTTCCGGAGGTGGGAATTGAAACTTTGTCTGACAGGAGACTCTGCCAGACGTTCCCAGCAGACCCTCACAATGCGTTTGGGCCTCCCAGGTCTGTCCGGCATCCTCCCCCACCATCGCAGCCAACTCACCACCAGGTGGTGATCGGTAGAAAGCTCCGCCCCTCTCTTCACCCGAGTGTCCATAACATGAGGCCGCAAATCCGATGACACAACTACAAAGTCGATCATGGAACTGCGGCCTAGGGTGTCCTGGTGCCAAGTGCACATATGGACACCCTTATGTTTGAACATGGTGTTTGTTATGGACAAACTGTGACGAGCACAAAAGTCCAATAACAAAACACCACTCGGGTTCAGATCCGGGCGGCCATTCTTCCCAATCACGCTTCTCCAGGTTTCACTGTCGTTGCCAACGTGAGCGTTGAAGTCTCCCAGTAGGACAAGGGAATCACCCGGGGGAGCACTTTCCAGTACTCCCTCGAGTGTTCCCAAAAAGGGTGGGTACTCTGAACTGCTGTTTGGTGCATAAGCACAAACAACAGTCAGGACCCGTTCCCCCACCCGAAGGCGGAGGGAGGCTACCCTTTCGTCCACCGGGTTGAACTCCAACGTACAGGCTTTGAGCCGGGGGGTAACAAGAATTGCCACCCCAGCCCGTGGCCTCTCACTGCCGGCAACGCCAGAGTGGAAGAGGGTCCAATCCCTCTCGAGAGAAGTGGTTCCAGAGCCCTTGCTGTGCGTCGAAGTGAGTCCGACTATATCCAGCCGGAATTTCTCGACTTCGCGCACTAGCTCAGGCTCTTTCCCCCCCAGTGACGTGACGTTCCACGTCCCAAGAGCTACCTTCTGTAGCCGAGGATCGGACCGCCAAATGCCCTGCCTTCGGCTGTCGCCCAGCTCACAATGCACCCGACCTCTATGGCCCCTGCTATGGGTGGTGAGCCCATTGGAGGGGTGACCCACGTTGCCTCTTCGGGCTGTGCCCGGCCGGCCCCCATGGGAACAGGCCCGGCCACCAGGCGCTCGCCATCGTGCCCCACCTCCGGGCCTGGCTCCAGAGGGGGGCCCTGGTGACCCGCGTCCGGGCGAGGCAAATCTGGGTCCATGAATTTTCTTCTTCATAAAGGTCTTCGAGCTGCTCTTTGTCTGATCCCTCACCTAGAACCTGTTTGCCTTGGGAGACCCTACCAGGGGGCTCTATGCCCCCGGACAACATAGCTCCTAGGATCATTGGGACACGCAAACTCCTCTACCACGATAAGGTTGCAGCTCAGAGAGGAGAGGACGACTGATCCGTGTAAGGGAAAGAATGAATGAGGCCATGTATCGTGAGATTTTGAGCCAAAACCTCCTTCCATCAGTGAGCGCTTTGAAGATGAAACGTGGTGGGTTCTTCCAGCATGACAATGATCCCAAACACACCGCCCGGGCAACGAAGGAGTGGCTCTGTGAGAAGCATTTAAAAGTTCTGGAGTGGCCTTGCCAGTCTCCAGACCTCAACCCAATAGAAAATCTGTGGAGGGAGTTGAAAGTCCGTGTTGCTCGGCGACAGCCCCAAAACATCACTGCTCTCGAGAAGATCTGCATAGAGGAATGAGCCAAAATACCATCTACTGTTTGTGCAAACCTGGTAAAGACTTATAGTAATCGTTTGACCTCTGTTATTGCCAACAAAGTTTATATTACGAAGTATTGAGTTGAATTTTTGTCATTGACCAAATACTTATTTTCCACCATAATCTACAAATACATTTTTTAAAATTCCTACGATGTAAATTCCTGGATATTTTTTTCACATTCTGTCTCTCACAGTTGAAGTGTACCTATGATGAAAATTACAGACCTCTGTCATCATTTTAAGTGGGAGAACTTGCACAATTGCTGGCTGACTAAATACTTTTTTGCCCAACTGTATGTATCTGTGTGTGTGTGTGTGTGTGTGTGTGTGTGTGTGTGTGTGTGTGTGTGTGTGTGTGTGTGTGTGTGTGTGTGTGTGTGTGTGTGTGTGTGTGTGTGTGTGTGTGTGTGTGTATGTATATATATATAATATATATATATATATGTTTATATATATATATTTGTATGTATATTTAATTTTCCAAATGTTTTTTTTATCATCTTTGAAAACTTTAAAAAATTTAAAAAAAAAAGAGTTCTTGTCTCTCATAATGATTGTAAACGATAGGCAAAAATAGTAGTGTCGTTCCCCTTTAAAAGGTTCCGCTTGATCTCCAAACTCCACTCAGGGTCAGAGAACGCTAATATTATCATCTCCCCACCCAACTAATGAGCTCGTTAGGGACCAAGTACCAAAATGTGGGCCTGCAATACTTCAAAGTACTCAGTCATTCATTTCTTATACCCGAGAGAAAGCGCCCTTACCTTTGGGAAGTTGCTGCGGAGCCCCAGGGTGAATTCCGAGACGTGGACCTCCACAGGGTAGATGATGGAGAAGCTGCAGTTCCTGTGCTGCTGGGGGATCACCATGGTGTAACTGCCCTCTGGTGACTGGGAGAGGACATTGCAGGCTGCAAGGGAGCCCAGGGGACATCTTTAATCCAGGGTCCAAAACAATTATAGGACAGCGTTTATTAACCGTAGGACAATTGTTCAGAGGGAGTATGGCCAACTATGTTTCAGAGTCGGTCCCCAACATGGCGCCCTGCAGCCACACAAGTGGCTTTAGACTAATTAGAGAGAGTATGGCCGGACAATCTCCTAAATCTGGGGTGTCCAAATGCGGCCCGCCGGCATCTTCAATTTGGCCCGCGAGTTGATGACCCGAGTTCAATTTCAACTAGATGAATGCTCCAATAGTGAAGTTGAAGTGAAATGCTGACAGAATGTAGTATGAATGTAAGAATAGTTTGAATGTTAGAATGGTTTGAATGTTGAAGAGTTTGAATTTCCAGGAAAACCGGAATTTGGTTTGGAACTGGGGAAATTGTTAGTTGGAAGAGTGAAATGTGTTGATGTCGGAATGGTTTGAATAGGTAAAACATGTAGGAATTGTGCAACTTGGAAAGATGTCCCATTCATTGAATGGGAACTTCCTGGACATTTGTGAATTTTGGGAAAATCGGGATTTTTTTAAAGCATGAGTGTACTGATTGAGCTGAATTGATTGGTGCTGGAATTGTTTAAATCGGTCAAGAAATGATGAAGTAGTAACACTTTTTAAATTGAAAATTGGTATTACGGAATTTCCGTAAAACCGGGATTTTTGAAAAATTGTTTGAACAAGCTGAATATTTTGCAGTTTGAACGGTTTGAATCGAATGAAAAATGTGGGAATTGTGGAACTTTGAAAAATGTTCCATTCATTTCAATGGGAATTTCCTGGAAATTTGGTAAACATTTGGGTTAAGCGGGATTTTTTTTTTTTAATGATTAAGAGCATGAATGTTTTGAATGAGCTGAATTTTTGGGTGTTGGAATTGTTTAAATCGGTCAAGAAATGTAGAAGTAGCAACACTTTCAATTGAAAAATGGAATTGCGGGAAAACCGTGAATTTTGAAAAATTGTTTCAACAATCTAAATATTTTTGAGTTGGAACGGTTTGAATCAGTCAAAAAATGTGGGAATTGTGGAACTTTGAAAAATGTCCCATTCATTTCAATGGGAACTTCCTGGAAATTTGGAAATAGCTGGATTTTTTTCTTAAATGATTAGGATCATGAATTAACTGAATGAGCTGAATTGATTGGTGTTGGAATCGTATAAATCGGTCAAGAAAAGCTGAAGTAGCATCACTTTTTCAGTTGAAAAATGGTATTACAGAATTTTGGGAAAACCAGGAATTTAAAAAAAATTGTTCAAACAAGCTGCATATTTTGCAGTTGGGACAGTTTGAATCGGATGAAAAATGTGGGAATTTTGGAACTTGGAAAAATATCCCATTCATTTCAAGTGGAACTTCCTGGAAATTTGGGGATTTCGGGAAAAGCAGGATTTAAAAAAAAAAAGTATTAGGAGCATGAATGTACTGAATGAGCTGAATTGATTGGTGTTGGAATTGTTTAAATCGGTCACGAAATGTTGACGTAGCAACACTTTTTCAATTGAAAAATGGTATTACGGAATTTCGTCAAAACCGGTAATTTTTTAAAATTGTTTGCACCAGTTGAATATTTTGAAGTTGGAACAGTTTGAATCATAAGAAAAATGTGGGGATTGTGGAACTTTGAAAAATATCCCATTCATTTCAAGGGGAAATTCCTTCAAATGTGGGAATTTTAGGAAAAGCTGGATTTTTTTGACAATGATTAAGAACATGAATGTCCTGAATGAGGTGAATCTTTTGGTGTTGGAATTGTTTAAATCAGTCAAGAAATGTTGAATTAGTAACAGTTTTCAATTTAGAAATTCCTGAAATTTCGGGAAATTGTGAATTTTTCTAGTTCTTTAACCAACTTGGTTTTTGTCCTGAATATGAGTAGCGTTTTGACGGTGGAACAGTTGAAATGGGTTGAAAAATGTGAAAAGAGTAGTGGAACCTAAGAGTTACTAAAAAACGGAAATTCCTGGAAATTTTGTTGAATGTGGGAAAATAGTATTTTGAATGTCCAGGATGAGTGTTGAAGGTGGAATGGTTTGAATGGGTTAAACAATGTGGGAATTGTGGAAGTTCGAAAAATGAAAAATACCTTTTGAAAGGGTAAATTGCTAAAATTATGGGAAGTCCAGGGTTTTTTGTGGGAATTGTGGAACTTTGAAAAATGTCCCATTCATTTCAATGGGAAATTCCTGGAAATTTGGGAATTTCAGGATAAGCGGGACTTTTTTGGAAAATGTTAAAAGATAAAATAAAGGGTTTGAAAAAACAGGGAATCTGGGAATTCCTGGAATATATTTGAACTCGGAAAAATAGCAGTTTGAATTTCCAGGATGAGTGGAATATGTTGAAGGTCGAATGGTTTGAATCGGTTGACAAATTTGAAAATGGTGGAATTCATTTTGAATGGGAAAAATGTCCCTGAAAACCTGAAGTTCCGGGAAATCTGGCAATTTTTGGAATTTGTCAAGCAATTTCAAGTTGGAACTATTTGAATCGGATGAAAAATGTGGGAATTGTGGAACTTTGAAAAATGTCCTATTCATTTCAATGGGAAATTTGGGAATTTTGGGAAAATCGGGACTTTTTTGGGAAAATATTAAAAGATTTGAATATTCAGCATCGGTTGAAATGGTCGGTGTTGGAATTTTTTAAATAGGTTGAGAAATCTTGAGGTAGCAATATTTTTAATTGAGAAATGGTATTAAGGAATTCCTGGAATTTTGGGAAAACGGGGATTTTTTCCAGTTGTAAAAACCCCTTTTTTGTTTTGTCCTGATTAAGAGGACAGTTCGGACGGTGGAACGGTTGAAGTGGGTTGAAAAATGTGGAAGAAGTAGTCGCCAGGATAAAGGGTTTCAAAACCGGGAATTTTGGGAATCCCTGGAATATATTTGAACTTGTATAAATGATAGTTTGAATTTCCAGATTGAGTGGAATATGTTGAAGGTGGAATGGTTTGAATGGGTTGAAAAATTAGAAAATCGTGGACGTTTGAAAAATGGCCAATTCATTATGAATGGGAAAAATGTCCTGGAATTCTGGGAAATCTGACAATTTTTGGAATTTGTCAAGCAATTTGAAGTTGGAATGGTTTTAATCGGTCAAAAAATGTGGGAATTGTGGAACTTTGAAAAATGTCCCATTGATTTTAATGGGAAATTTGGGAATTTCGGGAAAAGCGGGACTTTTTGGGGAAAATTTTAAAAAATTTGAATGTTCAGAATGGGTTGAAATGGTTGTTTTTTCGAATAGGTTGAAAAATGTTGAAGTAGCAACATTTTTAATTGACAAATTGTATTAAGAAATTCCTGAAAGTTTGGGAAAACCGGGAATTTTTCCAGTTGGATAAACAACTGTTTTGTTTGTCCTGATTAAGAGGACTGATCGGAGGGTGGAACGGTTGAAGTGGGTTAAAAAATGTGGAAGCAGTAGTCGCCAGGATAAAGGGTTTCAAAACCGGGAATTTTGGGAATTCCTGGAATATATTTGAACTTGTATAAATGATAGTTTGAATTTCCAGATTGAGTGGAATATGTTGAAGGAGGAATGGTTTGAATGGGTTGAAAAATGTGAAAATGGTGGACGTTTGAAAAATGGCCAATTCATTATGAATGGGAAAAATTTCCTGGAATTCTGGGAAATCTGACAATTTTTGGAATTTGTCAAGCAATTTGAAGTTGGAATGGTTTGAATCGGTCGAAAAATGTGCGAATTGTGGAACTTTGAAAAATGTCCCATTGATTTTAATGGGAAATTTCGGGAAAAGCGGGACTTTTTTGGGAAAATTTAAAAATATTTGAATGTTCAGAATGGGTTGAAATGGTTGTTTTTTCAAATAGGTTGAGAAATGTTGAAGTAGCAACATTTTTAATTGACAAATTGTATTAAGGAATTCCTGAAAGTTTGGGGAAACCGGGAATTTTTCCAGTTGGAAAAACAACTTTTTTGTTTGTCCTGATTAAGAGGACTGTTCGGACGGTGGAATGGTTGAAGTGGGTTAAAAAATGTGGAAGCAGTAGTCGCCAGGATAAAGGGTTTGAAAACTGGGAATTTTGGGAATTCCTGGAATATATTTGAACTTGTATAAATGATAGTTTCAATTTCCAGATTGAGTGGAATATGTTGGAGGAATGGTTTGAATGGGTTGAAAACAGTGAAAATGTTGGATGTTTGAAAAATGGCTAATTCATTATGAATGGGAAAAATGTCCTGGAATTCTGGGAAATCCGACAATTTTTGGAATTTGTCAAGCAACTTGAAGTTGGAACGGTTTGAATCGGTCTAAAAATGTGGGAAAAGTGGAACTTTGAAAAATGTCCCATTCATTTTAATGGGAAATTTGGGAATTTCAGGAAAAGCGGGACTTTTTTTGGAAAAATTGAAGATTTGAATGTTCAGAATGGGTTGAAATGGTCGGTGTTGGAATTTTTCAAATAGGTTGAGAAATGTTGAAATAGCAACATTTTTAATTGAGAAATGGTCTTTAGGAATTTCGGGAAAAACTATGATTGAGCGATACAATCAAACAGCTTGTGTGAAAAAAAAGCACAATACTTACAGTACAAATACGTTGTAGGGCGCAACATAACACACTGGAAAAAGTTACTTACTGGTTAGACAACATAAAATAGTTAGCTTGTACACTACTGCCATCTAATGTCTTGGAAGTGCAATTGCATTGCAAATGAGACTTAAATGTGTAAAGAAAACAAGACCCATACAAAAGTAACACAAATTGGTACCGGTATCGATTCCCAGGTAACAGGAATTGGCACCGTATCGGTATCCCCAATTCCCATGTATTTCTGTGGAAGTCTTGTATTTCCGAACTTTTATCAGGAAAGGAAAAAGTACTCACGGAAGGGGTTGGTCAGTTTCCTGACCGTCAGGGTGAAGCCGCTGCCGGCGCTGTGCAGGCGGAAGAAGACCATGGCCACGTTTTGCGACGAGCGCACGCTTCTCCCGGCGGAGGCGGAGTCACAAAAGCCCACGTAGCGCTCGTGCGGGGCCAGCGCGTGGTCCTGGGAGCTGGGGAACTTCTCCCCCTTCATCACCCAGCCGTCAAACACCTGCGGGGGACGAAGAGGTCAGGGACGGCGGGGACTGCCCGGTGGCGGCGGCGGCGGCCACCTCACCGTGATGAAGTCTCCACCCTGGCAGTCGATGTCCACGCTGTCGTACTCCACGCTGATGACCTGGTGGGGCTGCGCCATGAAGAAGGCCGCGCAGCTGAGCTGGGGCTGCTCCGCCGTGAAGGTGAAGCGACCCTCCACGGACACCATGTCCAGACAACCTGGCACATGTCCACACTGGTTAGCTGCTCCTCCTGGTTTTTACGCTTCGGAGGCCTGACGTGTGTGTGGGTATTCAGTGTTTCCCCCAGAAAATGTGTTAGTTAAGGTGGTGTCACTCCACGGGGAAGGGCTGGGTTGGTGTAAGGAACAGTTTAATTTGGCCTGTCGCCACCATCACGTCTCCAACTCACCACAGCCTGGGGGGCGCAGTAGACTGCAGACTGTGGTGAAGTAGGCCGGCTTCGTCGCGTGAAGGCGCCTACAATTTTTGGTTGTGTTTTCCGCTCCGTATGCTGAGTGGCAATATACGATATATATTTCAATATTTTTTTCCGTAAAGTAAAAACAAAACAGTCGTAGTTCCCTGAGATACTAAGTATGTCATTATTTTGACTTAGTATAAATATTGACTTACTAAGACAAAATAATGACTAAGTCAAATGAATAATAAATAATAAATAAGCGTTTGAAAAAGAGTTCAAAGTGGGGCCACATGCTGGCATACTCTCAACTCATCATGTTTAATTTACAAGACAAAAAAAAAAAATAAATCTATATTTAAAAACAATTTTTTATTAAGACTTTAGTATAGGCGGTGGCTCTTTGTTGTTAAGGCGGGTGCCTTAACAACAAAGTCTTGCGGGAAACCCTGGTATTCACATGCAATGCCCACCTCCGTCGCCCTATTGTGTTGACAGCAATTGTTGCTTTCCGACAAATATATAACGCGTCACACCGTACGTACGAAAAATTGTCGGAAAACATAAGAGAAACACATACAGTAAGTAAGTTTTGTTAAAGGCTGACTTGTCATTCGTAATTACAAAATCAGGTAAATTACTTTCCTAAAAAAACTAATGATCGGAAATTATTGCAAAAACACGTACAGTAAGTTAGCTTTGTTAAAAACTCAATTGTCATAGCAAAATAACAAAACCGCGTTTGTTAAAAAATTGTCGGAAATGATTGCAAAAACACGTAGCATGCATTAGGTTTGTTAAAAAAGTAAACTGTCAAGAACGATTGTAAAAACACACAAATTCGGTTCTGTAAAGACTAAATTGTCGGAAAGAATCACAAAAAACACGAACATTAAATTAGGTCTTTTAAAGACTAAATTGTCGGAAAGAATCGCAAAAATACGAACATTAAATTAGGTCTTTTTAAAGACTAAATTGTCGGAAGGAATCGCAAAAACACGAACATTAAATTAGGTTTTTAAAGACTAAATTGTCGGAAAGAATCGCAAAAAACACGAACATTTAAATTAGGTCTGTTAAACACTAAGTTGTCGTAAATAATCGCAAAAACAGGAACATTAAATTAGGTCTTTTAAAGACTAAATTGTCGGAAAGAATCGCAAAAACACGAAGATTAAATTAGGTCTGTTAAAACGACTAAATTGCCGTAGATGATTGCAAAAAAACACGTCCAGTAAGTTAGGTTTGTCAAAAACTAAAACCACATTTGTTAAAAAATTGTCGTAAATGAAGTTAGCTAAACTGACGTAAAAGATTACAAAAACACGCACAGTAATTTAGCTAAACTGACGTAAAAGATTATAAAAACACGTACAGTAAGTCCGCTTTGTTAAAACCTAAATTGTAATAGCAGTATAACAGAACTGCGTTTGTTAAACATTTTTCGGAAATGATTGCAAAAACACAACTTGCATCAGGTTTGTTAAAAAACTGAACAGTCAGAAACGATTGTAAAAACACAAATTAGGTTCGGTAAAGACTAAATTGTCGGAAAGAATCGCGAAAACACGAACATTAAGTTACGTCTTTTAAAGACTAAATTGTTGGAAAGAATCGCAAAAACACGAACATTAAATTAGGTCTTTTAAAGACTAAATTGTCGGAAACAATCGCAAAAACACGAACATTAAATTAGGTCTTTTAAAGACTAAATTGTCGTGAGGAAACACAAAAACACGAACATTAAATTAGGTCTTTTAAAGACTAAATTGTCGTGAGGAAACGCAAAAACACGAACATTAAATTAGGTCTTTTAAAAGACTAAATTGTCGGAAGGAGTCGCAAAAAACACGTACAGTAAGTTAACTAAACTGTCGTAGATATTACAAAAACACCCACAGTAATTTAACTAAACTGACGTAGAAGATTATAAAAACACGTACAGTAAGTTCGCTTTGTTAAAACCTAAATTGTCATAGCAAAATAACAGAACCGCGTTTGTTAAAAAATTGTCGTAAATGATTGCAAAAACACGTAGCATGCATCAGGTTTTTAAAAAAACTAAACTGTCAGAAACGATTGTAAAAATACACAAATTAGGTTTGGTAAAGACTAAATTGTCGGAAAGAATCGCAAAAACACGAACATTAAATTAGGTCTTTTAAAGACTAAATTGTCGGAAAGAATCGCAAAAACACAAACATTAAATTAGGTCTGTTAAAACGACTAAATTGCCGTAGATGATTGCAAAAAAACACATAGAGTCAATTGGGTTTGTTAAAAATCAAATTAACAAAGCAAAATAAGGAAACCATGATTGTTAAAAATTTGTCGTAAATGAAGTTAGCTAAACTGACATAAAAGATTACAAAAACACGTACAGTATGTTAGCTAAACTGTCGTAGATATTACAAAAACACGCACGGTAATTAGCTAAACTGACGTAGAAGATTATAAAAACACGTACAGTAAGTTAGCTTTGTTAAAACCTGAATTGTCATAGCAAAATAACAGAACCGCGTTTGTTAAAAAATTGTCGGAAATGATTGCAAAAACACGTAGCATGCATTAGGTTTGTTTAAAAACTAAACTGTCAGAAACGATTGTAAAAACACACAAATTCGGTTCGGTAAAGACAAAATTGTCGGAAAGAAACGCAAAAACACAAACATTAAATTAGCTCTTTTAAAGACTAAATTGTCAGAACGAATCGCAAAAACACGAACATTAAATTAGGTCTTTTAAAGACTAAATTGTCGGAAAGAATCGCAAAAACACAAACATTAAATTAGGTCTTTTAAAGACTAAATTGTCGGAAAGAATCGCAAAAACACGAACATTAAATTAGGTCTGTTAAAATGACTAAATTGCCGTAGATGATTGCAAAAAAACACAGAGTAAATTGGGTTTGTTAAAAATTTAATTATCAAAGCAAAATAAGGAAACCATGATTGTTAAAAATTTGTCGTAAATGAAGTTAGCTAAACTGACGTAAAAGATTACAAAATCACGTACAGTAAGTTAGCTAAACTGTCGTAGATATTACAAAAACACGCACGGTAATTAGCTAAACTGACGTAGAAGATTATAAAAACACGTACAGTAAGTTCGCTTTGTTAAAATCTGAATTGTCAGCAAAATAACGGAACCGCGTTTGTTAAAAAAAATTCAGAAATGATTGCTAAAACACGTAGCATGCATCAGGTTTGTTAAAAAACTAAACTGTCAGAAACGATTGTAAAAACACACAAATTAGGTTTGGTAAAGACTAAATTGTCGGAAAGAATCGCAAAAACACGAACATTAAATTAGGTCTTTTAAAAGACTAAATTGTCCACAAAGAATCGTAAAAACACAAACATTAAATCAGGTCGTTTAAAGACTAAATTGTCGGAAAGAATCGCAAAAAACACGAACATTAATTTAAGTCTTTTAAAGACTAAATTGTCGGAAAGAATCGCAAAAACACGAACATTAAATTAGGTCTGTTAAAACGACTAAATTGCCGTAGATGATTGCAAAAAACGCGTATAGTAAGTTGGGTTTGCTAAAAACTAAATTATCAAAGCAAAATAACAAAACCACATTTGTTAAAAATTTGTCGTAAATGAAGTTAGCTAAACTGACGTAAAAGATTACAAAAACACATACAGTAAGTTAGCTAAACTGTCGTAGATATTACAAAAACATGCCCAGTAATTTAGTTAAACTGATGTAGAAGATTATAAAAACACGTACAGTAAGTTCGCTTTGTTAAAACCTGAATTGTCATAGCAAAATAACAGAACCGCGTTTGTTAAAAAATTGTCGGAAATGATTGCAAAAACACGTAGCATGCATTAGGTTTGTTTAAAAACTAAACTGTCAGAAACGATTGTAAAAACACACAAATTCGGTTCGGTAAAGACAAAATTGTCGGAAAGAAACGCAAAAACACAAACATTAAATTAGCTCTTTTAAAGACTAAATTGTCAGAACGAATCGCAAAAACACGAACATTAAATTAGGTCTTTTAAAGACTAAATTGTCGGAAAGAATTGCAAAAACACAAACATTAAATTAGGTCTTTTAAAGACTAAATTGTCGGAAAGAATCGCAAAAACACGAACATTAAATTAGGTCTGTTAAAATGACTAAATTGCCGTAGATGATTGCAAAAAAACACAGAGTAAATTGGGTTTGTTAAAAATTAAATTATCAAAGCAAAATAAGGAAACCATGATTGTTAAAAATTTGTCGTAAATGAAGTTAGCTAAACTGACGTAAAAGATTACAAAATCACGTACAGTAAGTTAGCTAAACTGTCGTAGATATTACAAAAACACGCACGGTAATTAGCTAAACTGACGTAGAAGATTATAAAAACACGTACAGTAAGTTCGCTTTGTTAAAACCTGAATTGTCATAGCAAAATAACGGAACCGCGTTTGTTAAAAAAAATTCAGAAATGATTGCTAAAACACGTAGCATGCATCAGGTTTGTTAAAAAAACTAAACTGTCAGAAACGATTGTAAAAACACACAAATTAGGTTTGGTAAAGACTAAATTGTCGGAAAGAATCGCAAAAACACGAACATTAAATTAGGTCTTTTAAAAGACTAAATTGTCCACAAAGAATCGTAAAAACACAAACATTAAATCAGGTCTTTTAAAGACTAAATTGTCGGAAAGAATCGCAAAAAACACGAACATTAATTTAAGTCTTTTAAAGACTAAATTGTCAGAAAGAATCGCAAAAACACGAACATTAAATTAGGTCTGTTAAAACGACTAAATTGCCGTAGATGATTGCAAAAAACGCGTATAGTAAGTTGGGTTTGCTAAAAACTAAATTATCAAAGCAAAATAACAAAACCACATTTGTTAAAAATTTGTCGTAAATGAAGTTAGCTAAACTGACGTAAAAGATTACAAAAACACATACAGTAAGTTAGCTAAACCGTCATAGATATTACAAAAACATGCCCAGTAATTTAGTTAAACTGATGTAGAAGATTATAAAAACACGTACAGTAAGTTCGCTTTGTTAAAACCTGAATTGTCATAGCAAAATAACAGAACCGCGTTTGTTAAAAAAAATTCGTAAATGATTGCAAAAACACGTAGCATGCATCAGGTTTGTTAAAAAACTAAACTGTCAGAAACGATTGTAAAAACACACAAATTAGGTTTGGTAAAGACTAAATTGTCGGAAAGAATCGCGAAAACACGAACATTAAGTTACGTCTTTTAAAGACTAAATTGTCGGAAAGAATAGCAAAAACACGAACATTAAATTAGGTCTTTTAAAGACTAAATTGTCGGAAAGAATCGCAAAAACACAAACATTAAATTAGGTCTGCTAAAACGACTAAATTGCCGTAGATGATTGCAAAAAAACACATACAGTAAATTGGGTTTGTTAAAAATTAAATTATCAAAGCAAAATAAGGAAACCATGATTGTTAAAAATTTGTCGTAAATGAAGTTAGCTAAACTGACGTAAAAGATTACAAAAACAAGTACAGTAAGTTAGCTAAACTGTCATAGATATTACAAAAACACGCACGGTAATTAGCTAAACTGACGTAGAAGATTATAAAAACACGTACAGTAAGTTCGCTTTGTTAAAACCTGAATTGTCATAGCAAAATAACGGAACCGCGTTTGTTAAAAAAAATTCAGAAACGATTGCAAAAACACTAGCATGCATCAGGTTTGTTAAAAAACTAAACTGTCAGAAACGATTGTAAAAACACACAAATTAGGTTTGGTAAAGACTAAATTGTCGGAAAGAATCGCAAAAACACGAACATTAAATTAGGTCTTTTAAAAGACTAAATTGTCGGAAAGAATCGCAAAAACACGAACATTAAATTAGGTCTTTTAAAAGACTAAATTGTCGGAAAGAATCGCAAAAACACAAACATTAAATCAGGTCTTTTAAAGACTAAATTGTCGGAAAGAATCGCAAAAACACAAACATTAAATTAAGTCTTTTAAAGACTAAATTGTCGGAAAGAATCGCAAAAACACAAACATTAAATTAGGTCTGTTAAAACGACTAAATTGCCGTAGATGATTGCAAAAAACACGTACAGTAAGTTGGGTTTGCTAAAAACTAAATTATCAAAGCAAAATAACAAAACCACATTTGTTAAAATTTGTCGTAAATGAAGTTGGATAAACTGACGTAAAAGATTACAAAAACACATACAGTAAGTTAGCTAAACTGTCGTAGATATTACAAAAACATGCCCAGTAATTTTGTTAAACTGACGTAGAAGATTATAAAAACACGTACAGTAAGTTCGCTTTGTTAAAACTGAATTGTCATAGCAAAATAACAGAACCGCGTTTGTTAAAAAAAATTCGTAAATGATTGCAAAAACACGTAGCATGCATCAGGTTTGTTAAAAAACTAAACTGTCAGAAACGATTGTAAAAACACACAAATTAGGTTTGGTAAAGACTAAATTGTCGGAAAGATCGCGAAAACACGAACATTAAGTTACGTCTTTTAAAGACTAAATTGTTGGAAAGAATCGCAAAAACACGAACATTAAATTAGGTCTTTTAAAGACTAAATTGTCGGAAAGAATCGCAAAAACACAAACATTGAATTAGGTCTGTTAAAACGACTAAATTGCCATAGATGATTGCAAAAAAACACATACAGTAAATTGGATTTGTTAAAAATGAAATTATCAAAGCAAAATAACAAAACCACATTTGTTAAAAATTTGTCGTAAATGAAGTTAGCTAAACTGACGTAAAAGATTACAAAAACACGTACAGTAAGTTAGCTAAACTGTCGTAGATATTACAAAAACAAGCACGGTAATTTAGCTAAACTGACGTAGAAGATTATAAAAACACGTACAGTAAGTTCGCTTTGTTAAAACCTGAATTGTCATAGCAAAATAACAGAACCGCGTTTGTTAAAAAATTGTCGGAAATGATTGCAAAAAACACGTAGCATGCATTAGGTTTGTTAAAAAACTAAACTGTCAGAAACGATTGTAAAAACACATTCGGTTCGGTAAAGACTAAATTGTCGGAAATAAACGCAAAAACACAAACATTAAATCAGCTCTTTTAAAGACTAAATTGTCGGAACGAATCGCAAAAACACGAACATTAAATTAGGTCTTTTAAAGACTAAATTGTCGGAAAGAATCGCAAAAACACAAACATTAAATTAGGTCTTTTAAAGACTAAATTGTCAGAAAGAATCGCAAAAACACGAACATTAAATTAGGCCCGCTAAAGACTAAATGCCGTAGATGATTGCAAAAAAACACGTACAGTAAGTTGGGTTTGTTAAAAATTAAATTGTTAAAGCAAAATAAGAAAACCATGTTTGTTAAAAAGAAGTTCGCTAAATTGATGTAAAAGATTACAAAAACACATACAGTAAGTTAGCTAAACTGTATATATAAAAAGCACAGTAATTTAGCTAACTGACAGAAGATTATACAAACACGTACAGTAAGTTAGCTAAATCGAACTAGATGATTACAAAAACACGTACAGTAAGTTAGCTAAACTGTTGTAAATGATTACAAAAACACGTACAGTAACATTGCTAAGTTGACGTAGATGATTACAAAAACACTTGCCGTACGTTAGCTAAATTGACGTAAATGATTACAAAAACATGTATAGCAAGTTAGCTAAATTGGCGTAGATTACAAAACACGTACAGTAAGTTATCTAAACTGACATAGATGATTACGAAAACAAGTACAGTAAGTTTGCTAAGTTGACGTAGATGATTACAAAAACACTTGCTATACGTTAGCTAAATTGACGTAGATATTACCAAAACACGTAGAGTAAGTTCGCTAAATTGTCGTAGATGATTAAAAAAACAAGTACAGTAAGTTTGCTAAATTGACATAGATGATTAAAAAGACACGTACAGTAAGTTTGTTAACGTAGATGATTACAAAAACAGATACAGTAAGTTTGCTAAATTGTCGTAGATTATTACAAAAACACGTACAGTAAGTTCGCTAAATTGACGTATATGATTACAAAAACACTTACCGTACATTAGCTGAGTTGACACAGATTACAAAAACTCTTACAGTGAGTTAGCTAAATTGACGTAGATGATTACAAAAACACGTACAGTAAATCTGCTAAATAGACGTAGATGATTACAAAAACACGTACAGTAAGTTTGCTAAATTGTCATAGATTATTACAAAAACACATACAGTAAGTTAGCCAAATTGACGTAGATGATTACAAAAACACGTACAATATATCTGCTAAATTGACGTAGATGATTACAAAACACGTACAGCAACTTCGCTAAATTGATGTATATGATTACAAAAACACGTACAGTAACTTCGCTAAATTGATGTATATGATTACAAAAACACGTACAGAAGTTCGCCAAGTTGACGTAGATGATTACAAAAACACGTACAGTAAATTCGCAAAGTTGACGATGATTTCAAAAACACGTACAGTAAGATCGCTTAGTTGACGTAGATAATTACAAAAACTCGTACAGTAAATTTGCTAAATTGATGTAGATAATTACAAAAACTCATACAGTAAATTCGCTAAATTGACATAGATGATTACAAAAACACGTACAGTAAGGTCGCTAAGTTAACATAGATGATTACAAAACACGTACAGCAACTTCGCTAAATTGATGTATATGATTACAAAAACACGTACAGTAACTTCGCTAAATTGATGTATATGATTACAAAAACACGTACAGTAAGTTCGCCAAGTTGACGTAGATGATTACAAAAACACGTACAGTAAATTCACAAAGTTGACGATGATTACAAAAACACGTACAGTAAGATCGCTTAGTTGACGTAGATAATTACAAAAACTCGTACAGTAAATTTGCTAAATTGATGTAGATAATTACAAAAACTCATACAGTAAATTCGCTAAATTGACGTAGATGATTACAAAAACACGTATAGTAAGTTCGCTAAGTTAACGTAGATGATTGCAAAACACGTACAGTAACTTCGCTATATTGATGTATATGATTACAAAAACACGTACAGTAAGTTTGCCAAGTTGACATAGATGATTACAAAAACACGTACAGTAAATTCGCTAAATTGACGTAGATGATTACAAAAACCCATACAGTAAGTTCGCTTAGTTGACGTAGATAATTACAAAAACTCATACAGTATGTTTACTAAATTGATGTAAATGATTACAAAAACACATACAGTAAGTCCGGTAAGTTGATGTAGATGATTACAAAGACTCGTACAGTAAGTTAGCTAAATTGACGTATATGATTACAATAACACGTAGAGTAAGTTCGCTAAATTGATGTAGATTATTACAAAAACACGCTCAGTAAATTAGCAAAATTGTCGTAGATTACAAAAACACGTACAGTAAGGTCGCTAAGTTTACGTAGATGATTACGAAACACATAGAGTAACTTCGCTAAAATGACGTAGATGATTACAAAAAGACGTACAGTAAGTTCGCCAAGTTGACGTAGAAGATGACAAAAGCACGTATTGAGGATGTTGAGTTGGTACAGTAGGTGAGAATGATTGGTCAGGTGTGTTCCATGGCTACATTCCAAGCGGTAAAGCAACTCACGTAGGGGTCTCCGGTACATGACGAACTCCGCTGGCGTTTCCCTGAGCAGCTCCGAGTTGAAAAAGGAATACAGCTCATCCTTCAGGATGTCGTTGTCCTGCCCGGAGGAGAAAAGAGGGAGTCAGATGCGTGACGATGACCAAGATGATGATGATGGCGATGATGATGATGATATACCTCAAAGTATCTGCAGTCTCCCTTGAGGACGCTCAGACTCAAGAGCAGGATGAAGACCTGCTGCCGGAAGGTGCGCTCCATGTCTGCGAGTCCAAGGCGCAGCGAGTCGGGGAGGAGCTTTTATAAGTTCTTCGAGGACCACCTGACACATATGGGACACCCCTGAGCCCCCCACTGATGGCGTAGTTGTGACGAGGGCCAGGAGTGACACGAGGAGGGAGGAGGAGGAGGGAGGAGGAGGAGGAGGAGGGGATGATCCGTAAAGATCACACAAGACATGATGGAGGACTAATCCCGTGTGGGGGGGGGGGGTGACTGTTCTCGGAGCAGAAGAAGAAATTAAATGGCTTTACTAAAGCCCCCAAGTGACGCACAAACCAGTCCAAACATTATTAAACGTTATCATTAACATTATAAAACATTGTTCTTAACATTATAAAAAACTAACATTATTAAACGTTATTATTAACATAATAAAACATTGTAATTACATTATAAAACATTAACATTAATAAACATTATTAACACTATAAAATGTTAACATTATTAAACGCTATTATTAACATTATAAAACATTCTTAACATTATCAAACATTATTATTAACATTATAAAACAATGTTATTAACATAATTAAACGTTAATATTAACATTATAAAACATTGTTAACATTATCAAACATTATTATTAACATTATAAAACAATGTTATTAACATTATTAAACATTGATATTAACATTATAAAACATTATAAAACAGCTACAACGGGGTTCTATTAACACTGACACGATTGTATATACGGCGGATACTGCCCTCCAAAATAGTTTCTCTCGTTTTGAGGAAATAACATTAGAGGAATTGTTACAACGTGTAAATGGAATAAAACAAACAACATGTTTACTTGACCCTCTTCCTGGGAAACTGATCAAGGAGCTCTTTGTATTATTAGGTCCATCAGTGCTAAATATTATAAACTTATCACTTTCCTCGGGCACTGTTCCCCTAGCATTCAAAAAAGCGGTTATTCATCCTCTTCTTAAAAGACCTAACCTCGATCCTGACCTCATGGTAAACTACCGACCGGTGTCTTACCTTCCCTTTATTTCAAAAATCCTCGAAAAAATTGTTGCGGGCTTCCTGTGCACTTAAGATGTGACTTTAAGGTTTTACTACTTACGTATAAAATACTACACGGTCTAGCTCCATCCTATCTTGCCGATTGTATTGTACCATATGTCCCGGCAAAAAAATCTGCGTTCAAGGACTCCGACTTATTAGTGATCCCCAAAGCCCAAAAAAAGTCTGCGGGCTGTAGAGCTTTTTCATTTCGGGCTCAGTACTCTGGAATGCCCTCCCGGTAACAGTTCGAGATGCTACCTCAGTAGAAGCATTTAAGTCTCACCTTAAAACTCATTTGTATACTCTAGCCTTTAAATAGACTCCTTTTTAGACCAGTTGATCTGCCGTTTCTTTTCTTTTTCTTCTATGTCTCACTCTCCTTTGTGGAGGGAGTCCGGTCCGATCCGGTGGCCATGTACTGCTCGCCTGTGTATCGGCTGGGACATCTCTGCGCTGCTGATCCGCACCGCTTGGGATAGTTTCCTGCTGGCTCCGCTGTGAACGGGACTCTCGCTGCTGTGTTGGATCCGCTTTGGACTGGACTCTCGCGACTGTGTTGGATCCATTATGGATTGATCTTTCACAGTATCATGTTCTCATAGTCATCATTGTCACCGACGTCCCACTGGGTCATTATTGTCACCGATGTCCCACTGGGTGTGAGTTTTCCTTGCCCTTATGTGGGCCTAGGCCCTACCGAGGATGTCGTAGTGGTTTGTGCAGCCCTTTGAGACACTAGTGATTTAGGGCTATATAAGTAAACGATTGATTGATTGTTATTGACATTATTAAACATTAACATTATAAAACATTTTTTTTAACATTATCAAACGTTAATGTTAACATTATAAAACAATGTTATTAACATTATTAAATGTTAATATTAACATTATAAAACATTGTTATTAACATTATTAAACATTAACATTATAAAACATTGTTACCAACATTATTAAACGTTTATATTAACATTATAAAACATTGTTATTAACATTATTAAACATGATTAACATAAAACATTGTTATTAACATTATTATTATCATTGTTATTAACATTATTAAATGTTATTATTAACAATATAAAACATTGTTAACATTATAACATAATAAAACATTGTTAACATTAAAGTTATTAACATAGAACATTGTTATTAACATTATTAAACATTATTATTACATTCTAAAAATTATTAATATTAAAAGTTATTAACAGTATGAAACATTGCTATTGACATTTTTAAACGTTATTATTAACATTATAAAACATTATTGTTAAAAATTATTAACATTATAAAACGCTGTCATTAACATTATTAGCATTATAAAACATTGTTAACATTATTAAACATTTGTATTAACATTATAAAACAGTTATTAAAATTATTAAACATTATTAACATTACAAAACATTAACATTATTAAACGTTAACATTATGAAACATTGTCATTAACATTATTAAACATTATAAAACATTGTTATGAACATGATTAAACGTTATTGAAATGATAAAATATTGTCAACAATATTAAACATTATTCTTAACATTATAATACATTGTTATTAACATTATTAGATGTAATCAATAGATTTATAAAACATTGGTATTAACATTATTAAACATTGTTATTAACGTTGTTATTATCATTCTAAATATATAATAAATATACTTTGCGTTCATGCAGTGACCAAATATGCCTGATTAGCACTCCACACAAGTCAATAACATCAACATAGCTCACCTTTGTGCACTCACGCACAATGTAAAAGGTTTGGTGGACAAAACGAGACAAAGGAGGAGCGGCATTAAACACGCCTTTCTGTGGCAGCGTCGGAGAAAGTCGGGCATGTAAATAAACTGCTGAGTCACAGTCCATGTGACAGTGAGTTCACGGGCCGCTGAAATTAGTAGGGACAAAACGGCGCCCGCCACACTTTCATCAGTGAAGCATAAACGCAAACATATTAAACAATTAGGAAGTTTTTTGTCCTACAGAAATTACATTCTTTGGACATTGACTTTTGTCGTCTTTGTCCCATGCAGGAACTGTTTGCACAACATGCACCTGGACGACGCCCGCACCAAACCGATTTCAAGGCTTCCCCGCGTGACGCTCGAACGGCGAAACCCGACCAGCACCGTGAAGCGGCTCGGCTCAGGTGTCACAAGGTGCGCAAATGGAAGGCTTGCGCGGGTTTCGTACGCTCGTGGAGGAAATACTCGGTAAGATTTCTCATCTCGTGGTGACAAAGCGTCGCTGGTAATGTTGCATTCAAGGACCTCAGTCCCAGGGGACACTTATCAACCAGCCAGGTGGCCTGCAGAGGTCGGAGCATTCAGGTGTAATCCACAAGAAAGTGTGTGTGTGTGTGTGGTGTGTGTGTGTGTGTGTGTGTGTGTGTGTGTGTGTGTGTGGGTGTGTGGCTGTGTGTGTGTGTGGGTGTGTGGGTGTGTGTGTGTGTGTGTGTGTGGTTCTTGTCTTTCTACCCTTCTTGAGACATCAACAAGGGAAAGTAGCTTCCATATGAGGACCGGTGAACAAGTGAGGACATGCTGCTCACTGCTCTCCTCACCTCCCGGGGTGTGATCAAGGGTGATGGGTCAAATGCAGAGAACAATTTCGCCACACCTTATGTGTGTTGTGAGATTCATTGGCAATTAAACTTAATAGACCATGGTCACAACACGGAAAACCGTTGCATCTAAAAGAGAGCAAAGTACTAGAGTCCGTGAACATTGCTCCAAAGTCAGGATTTTTTTTTTGTAACTTGAAGTAAATAATGAAGATCCAAAACCAATTACAAACCAAAATAAATAAAAAAAACCTAATTAACAAAAAGTTTACTTGTTTATATTTTACATAGTTTTTATTTGTTATTAGTGTTGTGAATACAACTCTCTATATATCTAAAAAGGGTGGTCCTAAAGAGGAGGTCTCAAAAAGGTGAAAAATACAAGAATGTGTGCGTGCGTGTGTGTGTGGTTCTTGTCTTTCCACCCTTTCTTGGGACATCAACAAGGAAAAGTAGCTTCCATATGAGGACCGGGGA
>NC_084618.1:17645828-17658328 GCF_033978795.1 Nerophis ophidion | reverse complement strand
GTGTGTGTAAAAATCTGAAGTGCTCCCCCTCTGGTCAACATATGAAATAACAAGTGTGTGTGAAAAATTGACATGCTCCCCCTCTGGTCAACATATAAAAAAATAAGTGTGTGTAAAAATTTGATGTGCTCCCCCTCTAGCCAACATATGAAATAACAAGTTTGTGTAAAAATTTGACGTGCTCCTCCGCTGGCCAACATATGAAATAACAAGTGTGTGTAAGAAATTGAAATGCGCCTCCTTTGGCCAAAATTAATTTTAAAAAATTATATAGAGACATAATAACTTGAGGTAAAAAAAATATTAAAAACCAATTACCACCAAAATATGGCTAAAAGCTTACCTTTTTTGTATTTGCATATTATGTATATATTATTAATGTTGTAAATACAAATCTTTATATATCTAGAAAGGGTGATCCTAAGGAGGTAGGCATTTTTCGTAGGTCTCAAGAAGGTAATAAATACAAGAAAGTGTGCGTGTCAAGCTTGATACGTCAGTCAAATATTATCAAACGCCCACAGGGCCAATAGAAAATTGCATGGCTAAATTTAGCAATAGGGTGGATGACATCACCGCCAATGCCCGTCTGTAATTTCTTCTAAACAAATTGTGTTGAATAAAACGGATTTGACATTTGAACCAGTCGATACTGAGATCACGCGTTCAAAGATATCAGTCACTAGGTGTCCTGAGCATTTATCTCATTTATTAAGCAGTTTTTCCTCAACATGGTCATTTTGTGGATGATACATCCTGTTTTGGCATTTACAGTAATACACCGAAAAATCTACACTTGTTGATCTGTGGTTAAAAAAAACAACAAAAAAAGTAAAATTTCAGTTTTTATTTACAGTAAAAAAAACAAAGGTAAATTTTACAGTACAATTCTGGCAACTGAGCGGCCTTTTTTCCCCATAAAGAGCAGTAGTGTTTTTCCATTTACAGTAATATACACTACATTTTGAGCTGAAATTATTGCAATTTAACATATTGTTTTACATTTTAGTTTTTAAAAGATCTACTAATAAAATTCATTTAAAAAAAATGGTGTAAAAATAGTATTCACTGTTAGAAGCAGCCCCTCTGGGGCCAAACATAACTGCCATGTGGCCCTCAGTGAAAATCACTTTGCTTTAAAGCCTGAACTATTAAATCATGGACAGAAAAGTCCAATTATTAAATCTGGAACTTTTATTGTCCCTTCTGAACAAATCTTTTATTTTATTTACAAAAATATATTACCATTTATGATTTTCAATTCGTATCATATTAGTAACAACCAAAACACAATGCAAACTATCATATTATTTTCAAAAAACCCTTACAGTATTCATCATCAAATCAACATCTTTATGTATTTTTTTCATGTGTTTTTTTTTTCTCTCATAAAAATCAGAAAGCAATAATTTATTAATGCAACACACTGGGTGGTCACTGCAAATAAGACATCAAAATGTATATACCATTTAGTGAAATGTAAACATTTAGAAAAATCTAAAAATGTGTTTCAAATTTGATACAGCGGGTATATAAGATATTTTAACTGTACATTAGTCAATCAGTATTTATAATGCACGAAATGTGATAAAATGCATATTGACTAATGTAGAGTTAAATTAACGTATTTCCTGCTGTATCAAATTTGATACATACATTTTTAAACACAGTTTTGTATAAAATATTAAGTGGTTTCACATTACATCAACCAATCAACTGTTCGTACTGACTTCAATTTGTGTCATATTTGTAACAACCGATATGTAATGCAAAAAATCATGTTATTTCAAAACATTAAAAAACCCCAACATCATTCATCATCATCCCCCAGCTGCTCCAGATTACTTGAATTTACATCCTTTATCATTTTAAAGCATCTTTAATGTTGTATTTAGTTTCTATCCAAAAACATTGTTATATATCTTTTTAATATGTTTTTTCTCTCTCTCATAAATATCAGGAAGCTACGGGTATACCAATTTGTGTAATGTAAACATCATATAGAAAAATCTATTGATGTATGTTGCTTGAAGGTATTTATAATGCATGAAATGCTATAAAATACCAATTGACTAATGTAAAGTTATATTACCTTATATATTTGCTGTATCAAATTTGATACACATTTTTAAATGCGGTTTTACTATTAAATATTAAGTACTTTCACATTACATCAACCAATTAACTGTTCATACTGATTTCAATTTGTATCATATTTATAGCAACCAAAACATAATGCAAAATATCATGTTATTTCCCGACATAAAAAACCCCTAACATTATTCATCATCTTCCCCCAACTGCTCCAGATCAATTGAATCCACATCCTTTATTATATTTAAAGCATCTTCAACGCTGTATTCATTTGCTATCCAAAAACATCTTTATGTATTTTTTTCATATGTTTTTTTTTCTCTCATCAAAATGAGAAAGCTATCATTTATGATCGAAATACACTGGGTGGTCACCACAAATAAGACTGCAAAATGTGTATACCATTCTGTGGAATGTAAACATCATATAGAAAAATCTGTAGATGTATGTTGCTTGATTGTATTTATAATGCATGAAATGCAATAAAATACCGAATGACTAATGTAGAGTTAAATCACCTTATATACCTGCTGTATCAAATTTGATACACACATTTTAAAATGCGGTTTTACTATAAAATATTAAATAGTTTCACATTACATCAACCAATTAACCGTTCATACTGTCAGTAAAAAAATGATTGCCTTGTCAGTTACTGCCCTCATGTGGACTATATGTTTTATGCATGCATCTAATCGGATACGTCAGGTTTTTCAGGAAAAAATTAATTACACTGGTGATGTCGAGGGCTCAAAAGCGTACGTATCATTTATAACACAATTGCCAAAAAACAGCTTAGCATTTCATTAAACTAAGATTGTGTCGTGGCTGCTGGTTGCTGGGTGTCCTTCGGTTTTCATGTGTTTTTTGCCTTTTGGTTCGGGCCCCTTCAGGACTGGCAATTTCTGCACTTTCTGCGCTGCTTTTTGGTGCTCCGAGCGGACCGGACATTGGCTGAGAGCTAGTGGGGAGCCTAGGATGGAGTCTGCTCTCTCGGTTGCTTTGTTGGGTCTGCTTTGCATGCATGTGTTATTTTTCTTTTATGTCCTTTGTCTTCTTTAATGTTTCCCTCTTGTTTTCATGTGTTTTTACCTTATTTTTTGGACAACCACACAGTCTATCCTTACCTAATCCTTTAGCGGTGTAGTGTGGAGTTTGGCAGATTTCAGGTGAACCGAAGCAATCAGAAACTGCATGAGGACTGCAGATTTCAATGTGGGTTATGTTGAAGAAGAAATGTCTCGTTGCCATCTTGTGGCTGAAAAATGCTATGTCATGCCATTGGAGTCTTTATTTCAAAGATCCCCGCGACCCCAAAAGGGACAAGCGGTAGAAAATGGATGGATGGATGGATGAATGGATAAATAAATAAACATAACTTGTGAATTGTACTAATGGCATTGTCCCTGTACGACTACACAGAATAAACTGGCCAAAGTACTTTCACCTCCACTACCATAGGTGGCAGTATGTTCCCTTTTAGTCTGTTTACCTATTATGTCACCCACTTTGTAAAAAAAAAAAAAAAAAGTATGTTTGGAAACAGATAATCAGAATTTTTCGCAGCCTTAATCATTTTTAAAAGTGCGTTTTGTAACGATAGTCTTTTAGATACAGCGGAACCCCGACTTACAAAGCCCTCTGTTTGCAAACTTTTTCGATTTACAAACTTTTAGATGGAGCCAAAAGTCTTTGTGTACAAAACCCAAAAACCAGTGAAGTTGTCACATTGTGTAAATGGTAAATAAAAACAAAATACAATGATTTGCTAATCTTTTTCAACTTATATTCCATTAAATAGACTGCAAAGACAAGATGTTTAATGTTGGAACTGGAAAAATTTTGTTATTTTTTGCAAATATTAGCTCATTTGGAATTTGATGCCTGCAACATGTTTCAAAAAAAGCTGGCACGAGTGGCAAAAAAGACCGAGAAAGTTGAGGAATGCTCGTGAAACACATAAACAAAACAAAGAATATAAACAATGCAAAAGAAATACGGTGAAAGGGTTCGGATAAAAAATAAAATTGCAAGATAAAAATAACGGGACAAAAATTTTACACGCGATTCCATCAGAATTGGCCTCACATCGTTCATGTTTGCGATGTTTCTTGTGGAGAAATGTAATGCGCAATGTGGACTTTTCGATTCGCAAAGCATGTTTAAGAAGTTCGCCAATCGAGGTTCCACTGTGCTACTGTGCACATATTTAAGCTCAGGTGTTAAATATTTCTACAAAAAGTCTCCAAACCCATGCAAGGTGTTCCAATCAAGCATGAAAACTATGCACAGCTACCTCAGGTGTTTATCCACAAATATGATGTACTGTGTGTGTGCGTGTGTGTGTGCGTGTGTGAAAAGGATTCAGTTCAGCCGTGCATAATTCAGATTCAGGGAAACAAAGGCAGGCTTATGTCATAACGCGCTAAGCTACTCAATCCTGCCAGCAGAAGAGGCTGAACTGCAACTTCCTGTTGAATGCGACGGAAGCATCCTTGGCGTCCGTGTTTTGTGCATATGTGATGTTCCAAAAATGACCTTCCATAAACTCACCCGGGGACTTTCTGCAAGTTTAATATCGGGCGTATGAAAGACGCATCTCAACTTAAGTCTCAAAAGGTTAAACATGAGTTGTTGCGTATGAAAGCTTATTTTTTGGTAGAAGTAATAACCTCATCTCGAGAGCAGTGCCAGCAAATACACATGCATGGCAGGGAGTGGCCACAAGAGGTCACTGTTTGACGTACACAAACAGGAGAAGCTGCACTCATTAACTGCGGGGAGCCGAATGTTGGGAAATTGTGTTAGATGTAAATATGAACGAAATACAATGATTTGCAAATCCTTTTCAACCCATATTCCGTTGAATGCACTACAAAGACAAGATATTTGATGTTCAAACTCAAACTTTATTTTTTTTTGCAAATAATAATTAACTTTCATGGCTGCAACACGTGCCAAAGTAGTTGGGAAAGGGCATGTTCACCACTGTGTTACATCACCTTTTCTTTTAACAACACTCAATAAACGTTTGGGAACTGAGGAAACTAATTGTTGAAGCTTTGAAAGTGGAATTCTTTCCCATTCTTATTTTATGTAGCGCTTCAGTCGTTTAACAGTCTGGAGTTTCTGCTGTCGTATTTTACGCTTCATAATGCGCCACACATTTTCGATGGGAGACAGGTTTGGACTGCAGGCGGGCCAGGAAAGAACCCACACTCTTTTTTTTACAAAACCATGCTGTTGTAACACATGCTGAATGTGGCTTGGCATTGTCTTGCTGAAATAAGCAGGGGCGTCCATGAAAAAGACGGCGCTTAGATGGAAGCATATGTTGTTCCAAAACCCTGTATGTACCTTTCGGCATTAATGGTGCCTTCGCAGATGTGTAAGTTACCCATGCCTTGGGCACTAATGCACCCCCATGCCATCACAGATGCTGGCTTTTACACTTTGCGTCAATAACAGTCTGGATGGTTCGCTTCCCCTTTGGTCCGGATGACACGATGTCGAACATTTCCCCCAAAAAATTTTAATGTGGACTCCTCAGACCACAGAACACTTTTCCACTTTGCATCAGTCCATCTTAGATGATCTCGGGCCCAGAGAAGCCAGGGGCTTTTCTGGATGTTGTTGATAAATGGCTTTCGCTTTGCATAGTAGAGCTTTAACTTGCACTTACAGATGTAGCGACGAACTGTATTTAGTGACAGTGGTTTTCTGAAGTGTTCCTGAGCCCATGTGGTGATATCCTTTTAGAGATTGATGTCGGTTTTTTATACAGTGCCATCTGAGGGATCGAAGGTCACGGTCATTCAATGTTGGTTTCCGGACATGCCGCTTGCGTGGAGTGATTACTCCAGTTTTATTGAACCTTTTGATGATATTATGGACCGTAGAAGTTGAAATCCCTAAATTTCTTGCAATTGCACTTTGAGAAACGTTGTTTTTAAACTCTTTGACTATTTACTCACACAGTTGTGGACAAAGGGGTGTACCTCGCCCCATCCTTTCTTGTGAAAGACTGAGCATTTTTTGGCAAGCTGTTTTTATACCCATTCATGGCACACACCTGTTCCCAATTAGCCTGCACACCTGTGGGATGTTCCAAATAAGTGTTTGGTGAGCGTTCAACTTTATCAGTATTTATTGCCACCTTTCCCAACTTCTTTGTCACGTGCTGCTGGCATAAAATTCTAAAGTTAATGATTATTTGGAAAAAAAAAAAATGTTTATCAGTTTGAACATCAAATATGTCGTCTTTGTAGCATATTCAACTGAATATGGGTTGAAAATGATTTGCAAATCATTGTATTCCATTTATATTTACATCTAACACAATTTCCCAACTCATATGGAAACGGGGTTTGTGTATGTATATATATATATATATATATATATATATATATATATATATATATATATATATATATATATATATATATATATATATATATATATATATATATATATATATATATATATATATATATATATATATACTTGCAGTGTGTATATTGTTATATTGTACATATTATATATTGTTATGAAGGTGTCTGTTACCTCATAGTTAACACAATCAAATAATCTACAAACATAATACTTTAAACAAAACAATACAAACAAATGTATTATATTGGAAATAAATAAAAGTAATATGATCAGTTTTATTTGGTCTGTCCGTCACAGTTGTGAATTCCACCTAGCAACAACAAGCCGGGACCAGGAAGTGGGAATTCAAGCAGTTCCGTTGTTGTGTTACAAATGTTGTGAAGTTGTGTAATAGGTTACAAAAGGGCTGTTGTGTTGTTTGGGCTATTTTTGATGTTGCCTTTTGGAAACAAAACTAAAGAAAAAAAAGAGAAAAAAAAAAAGCACATCAAAGAGCGAAGTGGTTGCTGATGAATTTCACAGTATAAATATGGATAAGTTACTTCTTATGTCGTCTTTCTGTGTGTGTTTTTGTTCACTTTTTATGGTTTCCTGTGTGCCCCCGCCTAAATATTCCCCTTTGTTTTCTGTAACGGACTTCCTGGTTAATATTTGTCCCACTTATTTTGGTCTGAACACCACAGGTATCAAAAACGACTTAAAAATGTATGTAGCTGTCAACTATACGTCTCTAAATTGCAACAGGAGCTTTTATTTTGAAGGCAGAGCCTTTTCCCACAATGCCTTGAGGCAACTTAGTTAGAGTAGTGGTCGAGTGTGTCCATCCTCCGTGCTAATAGTTTAGCACATGGCTTAATGGTTTCTAAGTTGTAGCTGAGCCAAACCACTTTGTCCACATTGGGGGTCTTTCGTGTCGAGATTGTCGCTTGCTAGCATGTGCTCCGGGTGTTGTTGACGTATGTCAACAACATACGTTAATGTTTATTAGCACAGTGCGTGGGAATGCACTCGTCGTCTTCAATAGAAGCGAACCAATCCAAAAGCTGTGTCCAAACTTTGAAGTAGAGTGCAACCGATTCCAGTTAAAATATAAGAAAGCGTTACGTTAGTCCAGTGTTTTTCAACCTTTTTTGAGGCAAGGCACATTTTTTTTTTTCTCATGAAAAGATCCCGGCGGCACACCACCAGCCACTCTTGGAGTGTCCTAATCCGTCGCTAATATTGGCTATCGCTGTTTACTGGCATCATATTGCAGTCTACACATACCGCTTATGTGTGACTGCCATCTACTGGTCACACTTATCATTACACCATGTACCAAATAAAATTGCTTCGAGGGTGGTAAGTACAACCAGAATCATTATGCGCATGGGGTTATAAAGCGCACTGTCGATTTTTGAGAAAATTAAGTGCGCCATCCATCCATCCATTTACTACCGCTTGTCCTTATAGTCCGAAAATACGGTAATTCAGTGTTAATATTTGAGTGAGCCCCGGTCCCTGAGATCTGAAAGCTTAAGAATCCATGATCTTGGAGTGACCTGATCCGTCGTTAATATTGGCTATCACAGTTTACTGGCGTCATATTGCAGTCCACACGTACCTCTTATGTGTGACTGCCATCTGCTGGTCACACTTATCATTACACCATGTACCAAATAAAATTGCTTCGAGGGTGGTAAGTACAACCAGAATCATTATGCGCATGGGCTTATAAAGCGCACTGTCGATTTTTGAGAAAATTAAGTGCGCCTTCCATCCATCCATTTTGTACCGCTTGTCCTTATAGTCCGAAAATACGGTAATTCAGTGTTAATATTTAAGTAATTCCCGGTCCCTGAGATCTGAAAGCTTAAGAATCCATGATCTTGGAGTGACCTGATACATCGCTAATATTGGCTATTGCAGTTTACTGGCGTCATATTGCAGTCTACACGTACCTCTTATGTGTGACTGCCATCTACTGGTCTCAATTATCATTACACAATGTACCAAATAAAATTGCTTCGAGGGTGGTAAGCACAACCACCATCATTAGGCGCACCGGGTTACAAAGCGGACCCTGTGGGAATTGGGGGTTAAATCTCCAAAAATGACTCCTGGGCGCGGCCACCGCTGCTGCTCACTGTTCCCCTCACCTCCCAGGGGGTGAACAAGGCTGAATGCAGAGGTCAATTTCACCATTGGTACTTTAACTTTAACAAGTGTCCTTCATTGAACAATATCACACTTTACTGGGGTCATATTGCAGTCTACACGCGCCTCTTATGTGTGACCGCCATCTACTGGTCACAATTATCCTTACACCATGTACCAAATAAAATTGCTTCGAGGGTTAAGAACAACCAGAATCATCAGGCGCACCGGGTTATAAAGCGGACTAGGTTGGAATTGGGGGTTAAATCACCAAAAATTATTCCCCGGCGCGGCCACCGCTGCTGCTAACTGCTCCCCTCACCTCCCAAGGGGTGGACAAGGGGATGGGTCAAGTGCAGAGGTCAATTTCACCATTGGTACTTCAAGTTTATCAACAAGTGTCCTTTATTGAACAATATTGCAGTTTACTGGCGTCATATTGCAGTCTACACGTACCTCTTATGTGTGACTGCCATCTATTGGTCACACTTATCATTAAACCGTGTACCAAATACAATTGCGTCGAGGGTGGTAAGCACAACTAGAATCATTATGCGTACCGGGTTATAAAGCAGACTGTGTTGAAATTGGGGGTTAAATCACCAAAAATGATTCCCGGGCACGGCCACCGTGCTGCTCACTGCTCCCCTCATGAATAAGGGGATGGGTCAAATGCAGAGGTCAATTTCACCATTGGTACTTTAACTTTAACAACACACGTAACAAGTGTCCTTCATTGAACAATATCGCAGTTTACTGGCGTCATATTGCAGTCTACACGTGCCTCTTATGTGTGACTGCCATCTACTGGTCACACTTATCATTACACTGTGTACCAAATAAAATTGCGTCGAGGGTGGTAAGCACAACTAGAATCATTAGGCGGACTAGGTTGGAATTGGGGGTTAAATCAACAAAATGTATTCCCGGGCGCGGCCACCGCTGCTGCTCACTACCCCCTCACCTTCCAAGGGAGTGGACAAGGGGATGGGTCAAATACAGAGGTAAATTTCACCATTGGTACTTTAACTTTAACAACACACGTAACAAGTGTCCTTCGTTGAGCAATATCGCAGTTTACTGGCGTCATGTTGCAGTCTACACGTGTCTCTTTTGTGTGACTGCCATCTACTGGTCACACTTATCATTACACCGTGTACCAGATCAATCAATCAATCAATCAATGTTTACTTATATAGCCCTAAATCACTAGTGTCTCAAAGGGCTGCACAAACCACTACGACATCCTCGGTAGGCCCACATAAGGGCAAGGAAAACTCACACCCAGTGGGACATCGGTGACAATAATGACCCAGTGGGACGTCGGTGACAATGATGACTATGAGAACATGATACTGTGATACTGATGATGCTGATGACTATGAGAACATATGAGAACATGATACTGTGAAAGATCAGTCCATAATGGATCCAACACAGTCGCGAGAGTCCAGTCCAAAGCGGATCCAACACAGCAGCGAGAGTCCCGTTCACAGCGGAGCCAGCAGGAAACCATCCCAAGCGGAGGCTGATCAGCAGCGCAGAGATGTCCCCAGCCGATACACAGGCGAGCAGTACATGGCCACCGGATCGGACCGGACTCCCTCCACAAAGGAGAGTGGGACATAGAAGAAAAAGAAAAGAAACGGCAGATCAACTGGTCTAAAAAGGGAGTCTATTTAAAGGCTAGAGTATACAAATGAGTTTTAAGGTGAGACTTAAATGCTTCTACTGATGTAGCATCTCGAACTGTTACCGGGAGGGCATTCCAGAGTACTGGAGCCCGAAATGAAAAAGCTCTACAGCCCGCAGACTTTTTTTGGGCTTTGGGGATCACTAATAAGCCGGAGTCCTTTGAACGCAGATTTCTTGCCGGGACATATGGTACAATACAATCGGCAAGATAGGATGGAGCTAGACCGTGTAGTATTTTATACGTAAGTAGTAAAACCTTAAAGTCACATCTTAAGTGCACAGGAAGCCAGTGCAGGTGAGCCAGTACAGGCGTAATGTGATCAAACTTTCTTGTTCTTGTCAAAAGTCTAGCAGCCGCATTTTGTACCAACTGTAATCTTTTAATGCTAGACATGGGGAGACCTGAAAATAATACGTTACAGTAGTCGAGGCGAGACGTAACAAACGCATGGATAATGATCTCAGCGTCTTTAGTGGACAGAATGGAGCGAATTTTAGCGATATTGCGGAGATGAAAGAAGGCCGTTTTAGTAACGCTTTTAATGTGTGCCTCAAAGGAGAGAGTTGGGTCGAAGATAATACCCAGATTCTTTACCGTGTCGCCTTGTTTAATTGTTTGGTTGTCAAATGTTAGAGTTGTATTATTAAATAGAGTTCGGTGTCTAGCAGGACCGATAATCAGCATTTCCGTTTTTTTGGCGTTGAGTTGCAAAAAGTTAGCGGACATCCATTGTTTAATTTCATTAAGACACGCCTCCAGCTGACTACAATCCGACATGTTGGTCAGCTTTAGGGGCATGTAGAGTTGGGTGTCATCAGCATAACAGTGAAAGCTAACACCGTATTTGCGTATGATGTCACCTAGCGGCATGTAGATGTAGATTGCGTCGAGGTTGGTAAGCACAACTGGAATCATTAGGCGCACCGGGTTATAAAGCGGACTAGGTTGGAATTGGGGGTTAAATCAACAAAAAGTAGGCGCGGCCACCGCTGCTACTCACTACCCTCCTCACCTCCCAGGGAGTGGACAAGGTGATGGGTCAAATGCAGAGGTCAATTTCACCATTGGTACTTTAACTTTAACAACACAAGTAACAAGTGTCCTTCATTGAGCAATATCGCAGTTTACTGGCGTCATGTTGCAGTCTACACGTGTCTCTTATGTGTGACTGCCATCTACTGGTCACACTTATCATTACACCGTGTACCAAATAAAATTGCGTCGAGGTTGGTAAGCACAACTGGAATCATTAGGCGCACCGGGTTATAAAGCGGACTAGGTTGGAATTGGGGGTTAAATCAACTAAAAGTATTCCCGGGCGCGGCCACCGCTGCTGCTAACTGCTCCCCTCACCTCCCAAGGGGTGGACAAGGGATTGGGTCGAATACAGAGGTAAATTTCACCATTGGTACTTTAACTTTAACAACAGAAGTAACAAGTGTCCTTCATTGATCATTATCGCAGTTTACCGGCGTCATATTGCAGTCTACACGTGTCTCTTATGTGTGACTGCCATCTACTGGTCACACTTATCATTACACCATGTACCAAATAAAATTGCGTCGAGGTTGGTAAGCACAACTGGAATCATTAGGCGCACTGGGTTATAAAGCGGACTAGGTTGGAATTGGGGGTTAAATCAACTAAAAGTATTCCCGGGCGCGGCCACCGCTGCTGCTAACAGCTCCCCTCACCTCCCAAGGGGTGGACAAGGGGATGGGTCAAATACAGAGGTAAATTTCACCATTGGTACTTTAACTTTAACAACACAAGTAACAAGTTTCCTTCATTGATCAATATCGCAGTTTACTGGCGTCATGTTGCAGTCTACACGTGTCTCTTATGTGTGACTACCATCTACTGGTCACACTTATAATTACACCGTGTACCATATAAAATTGCGTCGAGGTTGGTAAGCACAACTGGAATCATTAGGCGCACCGGGTTATATAGCGGACTAGGTTGGAATTGGGGGTTAAATCAACTAAAAGTATTACCGGGCGCGGCCACCGCTGCTGCTAACTGCTCCCCTCACCTCCCAAGGGGTGGACAAGGGGATGGGTCAAATACAGAGGTAAATTTCACCTTTGGTACTTTAACTTTAACAACACATATAACAAGTGTCCTTCATTGAGCAATATCGCAGTTTACCGGCGTCATATTGCAGTCTACACGTGTCTCT
>NC_084618.1:17638328-17640828 GCF_033978795.1 Nerophis ophidion | reverse complement strand
AATCTGCTAACATTTTCATCACCAAATGAAAACAA
The DNA here is from genome assembly GCF_033978795.1 of Nerophis ophidion. Taxonomy (NCBI): domain Eukaryota; kingdom Metazoa; phylum Chordata; class Actinopteri; order Syngnathiformes; family Syngnathidae; genus Nerophis; species Nerophis ophidion. The sequence goes on along the minus strand of NC_084618.1, from coordinate 17,640,793 downwards.
GACAAGAATGTTAACAGAAACTAAATTCGATTAATTTATTTGATATAATGATTTAATTTGTCTTGTAAATGGGTGGCACCAGCTGGGAAATGATCCAATCACAGCTCTTTCAGAGAGAGATCAGCCAGAAGTAAGTTAAATAAGTGATCCAATCAGATAGGGAAGTTAGATTTCTCATCTCTTTACTTTAGACATGACTTCAAAGATGTCTTATCTTTTACAGAACCCAAAAGCAGTGAAGTTGTTACGTTGTGTAAATGGTAAATAAAAACAGAATACAATGATTTGCTAATCCTTTTCAACTTATATCCAATTAAATAGACTGCGAAGACAAGATATTTAATGTGTGGGTGTGTGTGTGTATATATATATATATATATATATATATATATATACACACATTAAATATCTTGTCTTTGCAGTCTATTTAATCCTTTTCAACTTATATTGAATTAAATAGACTGCAAAGACAAGATATTTAATGTGTGTGTGTGTATATATATATATATATATATATATATATATATATATATACACACACATTAAATATCTTGTCTTTGCAGTGTGTGTGTATATATATATATATATATATATATATATATATATATATACACACATTAAATATCTTGTCTTTGCAGTCTATTTAATTCAATATAAGTTGAAAAGGATTAGCAAATCATTGTATTCTGTTTTTATTTACCATTTACACAACGTGACACCTTCACTGCTTTTTAATATATATATATATATATATATACATATATATATATATATATATATGTATATGTATATATATACATATATATATACACACACACACATCTATACATATATATGTATGGATTGTTTGTGTGTGTATATATATATATATATATTATACACTAGAGATGCGAGGATAGGCAATTATATCATCCGCAACCGCATCACTAAAGTGGTCATCAACCCGCCATCCACCCGAGCCAACATTTCATCAAAGCCACAGCCGCCCGCCACCCGCCTGTTGTTATATATCTAATATACTAATATAGACGATGCAAGGCACTAGTGAGATTAGAAAGTGTAACTCCCTCCAAATAGCACAGACACGATGGCTTTCTTAAAGTGATTTATTTGAAGGCTTCCTTTCCCTTCAAATTCAACGTGAAAACTGTAATAAATAAAGCACGTTACAAACGTAAAAATAACACACACAGCATGTGGATCAAACATTTTACCAAGTAAAAAGCCAACAAATGACAAATACCTCCTTGGCCATACTCCTTACATCCGTCGACAGACCAAACGAGACACTTCAAAATAAAAGTATGCCCACATACTGTTTCAAAGAGTGCTGCTCGTTTTTTGTATGTGGGTAACAACATTTAACTATTTATAAATGGTTGATTTCTATAGGCTAGTAAGGTGTAAAGTGTTGTAGCTGACAAGTTTGGGCTACCTTGCTTCTGCAGCCTTCATCAGAGGTGTCACGTGATGTTAGCGTGACGTCTTCATCAAGTGTTGTCAGGTACAACACTTTACCTACTAGCCTATAGAAATCAACCATTTATAAATACACGTCAGTAGGCTAAATGAACCTCTTCAACATAACATTTAAAGCCCTACTGAAATGAGATTTTCTTATTTAAACGGGGATAGCAGGTCCATTCTGTGTCATACTTGATCATTTCGCGATATTGCCATATTTTTTGCTGAAAGGATTTAGTAGAGAACATCGACGATAAAGCTCGCCACTCTTGGTACTTCCTGAAAAACCCTCGCCTTTACCGGAAGTCGCAGACGATGACGTCACATGTTGACGGCTCCTCAAATATTCACATTGATTTTAATGGGAGTCTCCAACAAAAACAGTTATTCGGACAGAGTTATCGACAACTCCCCCATTAATTTGAGCGAGGATGAAAGATTCGAGTTTGAGGATATTGATAGCGAGGGACTAGAAAAAAGAAGAGGAAAAAAACGCGATAGCATTGGGACGTATTCTGATGTTTTTAAACACATTTACTTGGATAATTCTGGGAAATCCCTTATCTTTCTATTGTGTTGCTAGTGTTTTAGTGAGTTTAACAGTACCTGATAGTCGGAGGGGTGTGTCCACGGCCGGGTGTTGACGCGCAGTGTCTCAGGCGAGTCGACGGCAGCTATGGACGGCACAAGCTCAGCTTTTACCCGGTAAGAACTGACTTTTTAACCACAATTTTCTCACCCAAACCTGCTGGTTGACATTTGGTCTGGATCCATGTCTGCTTGACCGCGCTCTGATCCAGAGTAAATTTTTACCTCTGGGGATTTTAAACAAGGAATCACTGTGTGTTTGTGTGGCTAAAGGCTAAAGCTTCCATCTTTCTACTGTGACTTCTCCAATATTAAATGAACAAATTAATTAACGGATGTAAAGGATTCTGGGTATGTGTTGTGTTGCATTTATGTTGTGTTACTGGGAGGATGTTCTCCCGAAATGTGTTTGT
>NC_084618.1:17628328-17630828 GCF_033978795.1 Nerophis ophidion | reverse complement strand
TATTAACTCTTTTTCCCCAGGGTCCCCAGTAAGTATGAACAGCACATTACTTCATCAATCCAGAGATTTAAAGACGTGTATGAGCTAACTGGGCAGTGGCCATTTGACCTCATTTTTTATGCCTCCACAACCTGTAGAAAGGGTGGTCCCCACAAGTCATGATCAACAACTTGGTCCCCATTCCAAATGATAACCTCTGTGTGTGTGTGTGTGTGTGTGTGTGTGTGTGTGTGTGTGTGTGTGTGTGTGTGTGTGTGTGTGTGTGTGTGTGTGTGTGTGTGTGTGTGTGTGTGTGTGTGTGTGTGTGTGTGTGTGTGTGTGTGTGTGTGCGTGCGCGTGTGTGCGAATTCCCTGTAAAGAGGCATGCATCTGGAGGTAAATGTGGCCCTGGTCATGGTTGCAGCTAGTGTCAGGTGGAATAAGGAAGAGGTGCAGGGACACAGGTGGTCTGAGGGCGGGTGCAAGTATGTCAGCATGGTGACAAGTGTTTGTGTCGGCCATCTTGTCACGCCGGTATTCATCGCCGTCTCCCTGCAGGTTTTTTCCGCAGAAGAAAGTGTGGGGCCCATGAAAGTGAACCGGGAGCCCGTACAGGTGAGCTTGGACCGTTCCATTTTAACCAAGCTAATGTTAGCGTGCTAGAATTTGAGCTTATTTCAACCTAAAATGTGAGTTTTGAGACACGCCTGCCTCTTACAAGGATGTTTAACTGTTCCATCCATAACAAGCTGACGTTAGCATGCTTTTAATGTTGTCATTCTGGTGGTACTTAATGAATACTTAGGTCTACTACATTACTGTATTTTGATGTTGTCATTTAGGTGGTATTTAATGAATACTTAGGTCTACTACATTACTGCATTATAACATTGTCATTATGGTGGGAATTGATGAATACTTAGGTCTACTACACTACTGTATTTTAATGTTGTCATTATGGTGCTATTTGATGAATACTTAGGTCTACTACACTACTGTATTTTAATGTTGTCATTATGGTGCTACTTGATGTATTAATGAATATTTAGGTCTACTACATTAATGTTGTCATTAGGGTGGGACTTAATGAATACTTAGGCCTACTACACTACTGTATTTTAATGTTGTCATTATGGTGCTACTTGATGTATTAATGAATATTTAGGTCTACTACATTGTTGTCATTAGCGTGGGACTTAATGAATGAATACTTAGGTTTACTACACTACTGTATTTTAATGTTATCATTATGGTGATACTTATTGAATACTTAGGTTTAATACACTACCATATTTTAATGTTGTCATTATGGTGGTACTTGATGAATACTTAGGTCTACTACACTATTGTATATTAATGTTGTCATTATGGTGGTATTTAATGAATACTTAGGTTTACTACACTACTGTATTTTAATGTTGTCATTATGGTGGTACTTGATGAATACTTAGGTGTATTACACTACTGTATTTTAATGTTGTCATTATGGTGGTACCTGATGAATTAATGAATACTTTGGTCTACTACACTACTGTATTTTAATGTTGTCATTATGGTGGTACTTGATGAATACTTAGGTTTACTACACTACTGTATATTAATGTTGTCATTATGGTGGTACTTGATGAATACTTAGGTATACTACACTACTGAATATTAATTTTGTCATTATGGTGGTACTTGATGAATACTTGGGTCTACTACACTACTGTATATTAACGCCATTATGGTGGTACTTGATGAATACTTAGGTCTATTACACTACTGTATTTTAATGTTGTCATTATGGTGGTACCTGATGACTACTTAGGTCTACTACATTACTATATTTTAATGTTATCATTATGGTGATACTTGTTGAATACTTAGGTTCACTTCACTACCGTATTTTAATGTTGTCATTATGGTGGTACATGATGAATTACTGAATACTTTGGACTACTACACTACTGTATTTTAATCTTGTCATTATGGTGGTACTTGATGAATACTTAGGTCTACTTCATTACTGTATTTTAATGTTGACATTATGGTGGAACTTGATGAATACTTAGGTCTACTACACTACTGTATTTTAATGCTGTCATTATGGTGGTACTTGATGAATACTTAGGTCTACTACACTACTGTATATTAATGTTGTCATTATGGTGGTACTTAATAAATACTTAGGTCTACTACAGTACTGTATTTTAATGTTGTCATTATGGTGCTATTTGATGAATACTTAGGTCTACTACACTACTGTATTTTAATGTTGTCATTATGGTGCTATTTGATGAATACTTAGGTCTACTACACTACTGTATTTTAATGTTGTCATTATGGTGCTATTTGATGAATACTTATGTCTACTACACTACTGTATTTTAATGTTGTCATTATGGTGGTACTTAGTGAATACTTAGGTCTACTACACTACTGTATTTTAACGTTGTCATTATGGTGGTACTTGATGAATACTTAGGTCTACTTCACTACTGTATTTTAATGTTGTCATTTCTTCCCTTCCATCCCTCCG
>NC_084618.1:17618328-17620828 GCF_033978795.1 Nerophis ophidion | reverse complement strand
GGGAGACCCGAAAATAATACGTTACAGTAGTCGAGGCGAGACGTAACAAACGCATGGATAATGATCTCAGCGTCTTTAGTGGACAGAATGGAGCGAATTTTAGCGATATTACGGAGATGAAAGAAGGCCGTTTTAGTAACGCTTTTAATGTGTGCCTCAAAGGAGAGAGTTGGGTCGAAGATAATACCCAGATTCTTTACCGTGTCGCCTTGTTTAATTGTTTGGTTGTCAAATGTTAGAGTTGTATCATTAAATAGAGTTCGGTGTCTAGCAGGACCGATAATCAGCATTTCCGTTTTTTTGGCGTTGAGTTGCAAAAAGTTAGCGGACATCCATTGTTTAATTTCATTAAGACACGCCTCCAGCTGACTACAATCCGGCGTGTTGGTCAGCTTTAGGGGCATGTAGAGTTGGGTGTCATCAGCATAACAGTGAAAGCTAACACCGTATTTGCGTATGATGTCACCTAGCGGCAGCATGTAGATGCTGAAGAGTGCAGGGCCAAGGACCGAACCCTGGGGAACTCCACACGTTACCTTAACGTAGTCCAAGGTCACATTGTTATGGGAGACACACTGCATCCTATCAGTAAGATAAGAGTTAAACCAAGACAGGGCTAAGTCTGACATACCAATTCGTGTTTTGATACGTTCTAATAAAATATTATGATCGACGGTATCGAAAGCAGCGCTAAGATCGAGGAGCAGCAACATAGATGACGCATCAGAATCCATCGTTAGCAATAGATCATTAGTCATTTTTGCGAGGGCTGTCTCCGTCGAGTGATTTGCCCTGAAACCAGATTGAAAGGTTTCACATAGATTGTTAGACGCTAAGTGTTCATTTAACTGCACCGCAACAATTTTTTCGAGGATTTTTGAAATAAAGGGAAGGTGAGACACCGGTCGGTAGTTTACCATGAGGTCAGGATCGAGGTTAGGTCTTTTAAGAAGAGGATGAATAACCGCTTTTTTGAATGCTAGGGGAACAGTGCCCGAGGAAAGTGATAAGTTTATAATATTTAGCACTGATGGACCTAATAATACAAAGAGCTCCTTGATCAGTTTCCCAGGAAGAGGGTCAAGTAAACATGTTGTTTGTTTTATTCCATTTACACGTTGTAACAATTCCTCTAATGTTATTTCCTCAAAACGAGAGAAACTATTTTGGAGGGCAGTATCCGCCGTATATACAATCGTGTCAGTGTTAATAGAACCCCGTTGTAGCTGGGACGCATTGTCTTTAATCTCCTTTCTAATGACTTCAATTTTCTTACTAAAGAATTGCATAAAGTCATCAGCTGAGTGGGTGGAGCTACTGGAAGGAGTCCCTTGTTGGGTTAGCGATGCTACCGTACTAAACAAAAATTTAGGATCGTTTTTATTACGGTGGATGAGATTTGAGTAATAATTAGCTTTAGCTAAGGTAAGCATGCGTTTATAAGTTATTAAACCATCACCAAATGCTTGATGGTGCACCTCATGTTTAGTCGTGTGCCATTTGCGTTCCAGCTTTCTGCATAATAATTTCTGAGCTCTAGTTTCTTCTGTAAACCACGGGGTGCGCTTTTTTGGAGCCTTTTTTAACTTTAGCGGTGCTATGTTATCAATGGTTTCGCGCAGGGCGTCGTTAAAGTTGTTAGTGAGGTTATCAATAGAGCCCACATACTTTGGGAATGGTGCCATTACCGAGGGCAGTAGGTCAGCAAGAGTTGTCGTTGTGGCCGTATTAATGTTGCGGCTGCTATAGCAGTTATTATTATTATTAGTTTGACGAACATGCGTCTGAACCTCGAATTTTATAAGGTAATGATCGGAGAATACTTTAGTATACGGGAGTATCGTAACTTTGGAAGCGGTGATACCCCTGACAAGCACTAGGTCTATCGTATTACCGTTGCGATGCGTGGGTTCATTTATTATTTGTGTGAGACCACAGCTATCAATTATAGTCTGGAGCGCTACGCACGGTGGGTCCGATGGGGTATTCATATGGATATTAAAGTCCCCCATTATGATTATATTATCGGCGTGTCACTAGATCAGCAACGAACTCTGAGAATTCATTGATAAAGTCCGAACAGGGCCCTGGGGGGCGGTAGATAACGGCCAGGTGTAGAGGCAGCTGTGTGACAGACCTCATAGTAAGCACCTCAAACGATTTATATTTATTATTTATGTTAGGACTAAGGTTAAAGTTTTCGTTGTATATTAGTGCGACCCCCCCACCCCTTTTAAGCGGACGGGCAATATGCGCATGTGTAAAGTTAGGAGGACATGCCTCATTTAGCGCAAAAAAGTCGTTTGGTTTAAGCCAGGTTTCACTGAGACCGATGACGTTAAGATTGTTGTCTCTGATGATATCATTAACTAACAACGTTTTGGGAGACAATGATCTTATGTTTAAAAAACCTATATTATAGGTAGTGGGCTGTTTTAGGGAATTTTTGATCAAATTATCCGTAGTAGCAATATTAATAATGTTGTGTTTATTATGCCTA
>NC_084618.1:17580828-17613328 GCF_033978795.1 Nerophis ophidion | reverse complement strand
TCTTCCTAGGAGCAGTTTTGTCTGTGTTTTATTCCTAGGGGGCGCTAGTGCGCAATATTGAGTTTTGGGGTTTGGTTTTTTTAATTGGATCGCAATTTTCGCCAGTCCTGATGTGTGTGTCCAGTTTGGTGAGTTTTGAAGCATTTTAGGGGGGTCAAATTACAGCTCAAAGAGGCAAATATGACATTTTTTAGGAAACTTTTGTTTTGAAGGGGTTTTTGCCAACTTCCTGTTGATTTTTGCTGAAGGATGTCAGTGAATGAAATCTAGGTCTAAGTCAGACCTACATAGAGGTTTTTGTTTCATGTCTCTACGACATTCCCAAGGGAAGTTACAAGCAGTTTTGTCGGTTTTTTCCTAGGGGGCGCTACAGCGCAATTTTGGGTTTTGCTTTTTTGATTCGATTGCAATTTTCGCCAGTCCTGATGTGTGTCAAATTTGGTGAGTTTTGAAGCATGTTAAGGGGGTCAAATTACAGCTCAAAGAGGCGGCGGTATAATAATAATAAAACCTTAGAAATACAATAGGGTCCTCTGTCCCAAAGGGACATTCGGTCCCTAATAAACACCGACAATATGATATAATATCACGTAAAAATCTGCTTCTGTATCTGACACATGAACACAAACCCCGCCCCCTCTGCTTCATTCTTAGTCCCACTGCTGTGACCTATATTACCGTAATACCTCCTATAACACCCAAAAGTGCAGATTTCAACCATTGAAATACTTCCTATAGTACAAGAATTACGGTAATTTAAAAGCAGCACTGCACGTCGTCATGGCGGCGACAGTTTTTTGACGACTCAATGGGGGGTTTAGCTCGGTTGGTAGAGTGGCTGTGCCAGCAACTTGAGGGTTGCAGGTTCGATTCCCGCTTCTGCCAACCTAGTCACTGCCGTTGTGTCCTTGGGCAAGACACTTTACCCACCTGCTCCCAGTGCCACCCACTCTGGTTTGAATGTAACTTAGATATTGGGTTTCACTACGTAAAGCGCTTTAATAATTGAAGGAATTGCGTGTGAGCGCCCCAATCCTGGATTTGAACTGAAATCCTGGAATTTTTTTTTTTGTAGATTTGTTGAAGTAGAGCACACGATTCCCAAACAGGCGGTATTGTCCGAGTTAGTTGGTGACGAACCCCAAGATTTTCACACCTATGGATCATGTTTTTTTTAATTTTATTTTGGACATTCAGTCACGTTTTGCACTTCCTGGTTTTGTTTGTTTCCATGCCAACGTATTAGTTCCCACCTTGGGGCGGTTTAGCTCGGTTGGTAGAGTGGCCGTGCCAGCAACTTGAGGGTTGCAGGTTCGATCCCCGCTTCCGCCATCCTCGTCACTGCCGTTGTCTCCTCGAGCAAGACACTTTACCCACCTGCTCCCAGTGCCACCCACACTGGTTTGAATGTAACTTAGATAATGGGTTTCACTATGTAAAGCGCTTTGAGTCACTAGAGAAAAGCGCTATATAAATATGATTCACTTCACTTCACTTTGAGTCACTTGAGAAAAAGCGCTATATAAATATAATTCACTTCACTTCACAATGCTTTCCCGTGCTCCCGCAGGATGATCCGTGCCACCAAGCCCTCCGAGAACACGGTCATCCTCGCCATCGTGCCGCCCACGTGAGTCGCCGCTCGCCTCCAGAAAGCCACCCCCTCACCCCCCACCCCCCCGCCTTCACGCTTGTGTCCTCCGTCTCCTCGCAGGCCGCCCGACCAGGACGAGCCCTCGGTTCTCCCGCTGCTCTGTGCCGGATTCAGCCGAGTACGTAAACGCACCACTTGGCCGCATGCAAGCGCAACAATCTGAGCTCTTGTCGCCAGAGGTTCGTGGAGAGCGCCAGCGTGTCGGCCTGCTACAACCAGCTGCTCCAGTTAGAGCACGGGGAAGTGCGCTGCCGGTTCAAACTCAGGTACCGCCGCCGCCGACCCAACCCCCGGTTCGCTCGTCCTTACTTCCCCACTGTGGACCCTCCTTCCCGCTCCGGCAGGGCCTGCAACGCGGCGTTCGCGGCGCTGGAGAAGTGCCAGGAGGCTGTGGAGATCACGAGTGAAGACCACGTGGTGCAGGTAGGGGAGTAACACCGCCTGGAGATGGGTAGGTCGTGAGTTCAAACCCTATAAAAAAATGGGACCCGTTACCTCCCGTCAAGGGTTGGAATTAGGGGGTTAAATCACCCAAAAATTACTCCCGGGCGCGGCAACCGCCGCTGCTCGCTGCTCCCCTCACCTCCCAGGGGGTGAACAAGGGAGATGGGTCAAATGCAGGGGACAATTTTCGCCACACCTAATAGGGACATTTCTAATTACCTAATCATTGGTACTTTAAAGGCCTACTGAAACCCACTACTGCCGACCACGCGGTCTGATAGTTTATATATCAATGATGAAATATTAACATTGCAACACATGCCAATACGGCCGGTTTAGTTTACTAAATAGCAGTTTTAAATCCGGCGCTAAAACAGGGGTAGGGAACCTATGGCTCGCGAGCCAGATTTGGCTCTTTTGATGACTGCATCTGGCTCTCAGGTAAATCTGAGCTGACATTGCTTGACATGATAAGTAATGCATAATTCCACTTGTAATCACAGTGTTCAATCAATCAATCAATCAATGTTTATTTATATAGCCCCAAATCACAAATGTCTCAAAGGACTGCCCAAACCATTACGACTACAACATCCTCGGAAGAACCCACAAAAGGGCAAGGAAAATTCACATCCAGTGGGACGCCAGTGACAATGCTGACTATGAGAAACCTTGGAGAGGACCTCAGATGTGGGCAACCCCCCCCATCTAGGGCACCGAAAGCAATGGATGTCGAGCGGGTCTAACATGATACTGTGAAAGTTCAATCCATAGTGGCTCCAACACAGCCGCGAGAGTTCAGTTCAAAGCGGATCCAAGACAGCAGCGAGAGTCCCGTCCACAGGAAACCATCCCAAGTGGAGGCGGATCAGCAGCGTAGAGATGTCCCCAACCGATACACAGGCGAGCGGTCCATCCTGGGTCTCGACTCTGGACAGCCAGTACTTCATCCATGGTCATCGGACCGGACCCCCTCCACAAGGGACGGGGGGACATAGGAGAAAAAAGAAAAGAAGCGGCAGATCAACTGGTCTAAAAAGGAGGTATATTTAAAGGCTAGAGTATACAGATGAGTTTGAAGGTGAGATTTAAATGCTTCTACTGATGTAGCATCTCGAACTGTTACCGGGAGGGCATTCCAGAGTACTGGAGCCCGAACGGAAAACGCTCTATAGCCCGCAGACTTTTTTTGGGCTCTAGGAATCACTAATAAGCCGGAGTCTTTTGAACGCAGATTTCTTGCCGGGACATATGGTACAATACAATCGGCAAGATAGGATGGAGCTAGACCGTGTAGTATTTTATACGTAAGTAGTAAAACCTTAAAGTCACATCTTAAGTGCACAGGAAGCCAGTGCAGGTGAGCCAGTACAGGCGTAATGTGATCAAACTTTCCTGTTCTTGTCAAAAGTCTAGCAGCCGCATTTTGTACCAACTGTAATCTTTTAATGCTAGACATGGGGAGACCCGAAAATAATACATTACAGTAATCGAGACGAGACGTAACAAACGCATGGATAATGATCTCGGGGTCTTTAGTGGACAAAATGGAGCGAATTTTAGCGATATTACGGAGATGAAAGAAGGCCGTTTTAGTAACGCTTTTAATGTGTGACTCAAAGGAGAGAGTTGGGTCAAAGATAACACCCAGATTCTTTACCGAGTCACCTTGTTTTATTATTTGGTTGTCAAATGTTAGAGTTGTATTATTAAATAGAGGTCGGTGTCTAGCAGGACCGATAATCAGCATTTCCGTTTTTTGGGCGTTAAGTTGCAAAATATTAGCGGACATCCATTGTTTGATTTCATTAAGACACTCTTCCAACTGACTACAGTCCGGCGTGTTGGTCAGCTTTAGGGGCATGTAGAGTTGGGTGTCATCAGCATAACAGTGAAAGCTAATACCGTGAGTATTTAACAGTGTTAAAAATAATGTTCAAGATATAAAACATTCTTGTGCATTTTTAATCCATCCATCCATTTTCTACTACCGCACTTGTTCAAGAAGTTGCGTTAATGGTAAGAAGTTATTTATTATTGGTTGGTGTGGGGCTTGCCCTCCTAGGGGTTCTTCAGACCACCAAGCACCGACATGAGAGCCTGTTTCAGGGTTACAATATTGCTTTATTTTTCAATACGTCAGTTGCTTTCCAGCAATTGTCTTTTTCTCTTTCGTTCTTGCTCGCACTCTGGCTCTAGCCCCAACCCCGTCTCTCTCCCTGGCTGCTGCTTACAAACAGAGCGACAGGTGATTAGATAACAAGGCCCAGGTGGGCCATCTACGCTCGTTGCTGATTTCTAGGCCGGTCCTGGCACACCCTGCTTCGCTGCAGGCCTGCAGGCCACGCCCCCTCCACAGTTAGCCTCAGAATAACAATGTTATTACAAAGAATAAGAGACCTATTATACTCTAGAAATTTTAGTCTTACTTAAAAATGTACGTTGTGTTCAGTGTTAAAAAAACAATAAATGGCTCTTACGGAAATACATTTTAAAATATTTGGCTTCTTGGCTCTCTCAGCCAAAAAGGTTTCCGACCCCTGTGCTAAAACGTCGCAGTATGATGACGCGTGCGCGTGACGTCACGCATTGTAGAGGACATTTTGTTCCAGCACCATTTACAGCTATAAGTCGTCTTTTTTTCATCGCATAATTCCACATTATTATGGACATCTCTGTTGCTGAATCTTTTGCAATTTGTTCAATGAATAATGGAGACGTCAAAGAAGAAAGCTGTAGGTGGGAAACTGTGTATTGCGGCCGCCTTTAGCGACACAAACACAGCCGGTGTTTCATTGTTTACATTCCCGAAAGATAGCGGTGAAGCTTTACTATGGAACAGAGCGGTCAAGCGAACACGGTTCCCTACCACATGACAACCGGCAGGTTTCGGTGAGAAAATCGTGGTAATAAGTCGGCTCTTACCGTAGACATGAGCGGAGAGCTTGCGTCGTTCCTCCTGCACCTGTCAAAGAGGCAGCTGCGGACTCACTTGCCTCCTCTCACCGGCCGCCCCCGACCGTCTGATGCTTCCACCGTGGTGGAGGGGAAAAAAAAAAATCTCAGCCTGGCTGCCTTTGCCTCGTCAAGAAACGTGGCTTCCCTCGGAGACACTGGCGGTCACCACACCCGTGGCCACACCCCTCCGATTTTCAAGTTGTACAGCTACGACCATATAATCTCACTAAAACACTAGTAACACAATAAGCAGATAAGGGATTTTTCAGAATGATTTTAGTAAATTTGTCTAATATCTGAATTGCTCCGCCGTCTAGTTTTTTTTTCTAGTCCTTCACTCTTGCTTTCCTCATCCAGGAATCTTTCATCCTCGCTCAAATTAATGGGGAAATCGTCGCTTTCTCGGTCCAAATCGCTCTCGCTGCTGGTGGCCATGATTGTAAACAATGTTCAGATGTGAGGAGCTCCACAACCCGTGACGTCACGCACACATCGTCTGCTACTTCCGGTACAGGCCAGGCTTTTTTATCAGCGACCAAAAGTTGCAAACTTTGTCGTGGATGTTCTCTACTAAATCTTTTCAGCAAAAATATGGCGATATCGCAAAATGATTAAGTATGACACATAGAACGGACCTGCTATCCCCGTTTCAATAAGAAAATCTCATTTCAGTAGGCCTTTAACTTAAAATTCTCATCAACGAGACCAGGGACACGTTTGTGCTAAAAAAATGTTGTCTGTCAATCATTTTACATGCGCTTATTCATGCAAAACGGATCCACCAAAACACAGATGTCAAAGTCAAGGCCCGTGGGCCAGATGTGGCCCGCCACTTCATTTTATTATGGCCCTCCTGGAAATAATAAGTACTGTAACTTTTCTTATTAAATGTATTCTTTCTTTCTATTTTGGGAGAAAAAATATATGTACTCCATGTAATCACAAATTATGTTCACTTAAATATTTTCTAATCATACAAAAACATATTATCAAACCATTTTTTTAAATATAAATTAATATTTATAATAAATATTATAATAAAGTAAGCAATTTCTTTCTTTCAAACATTCTAATCATTTTTTTAAATATATTAATACATACTAATAATAATGATAATAAAGTAAGCAATTTCTTTGTTTTATATTTTTCATAAATAGTCAAAAATGTCCAAAAAAATAAAATTAAAATCGCATTGTCCTTATGGGGTATTGTGTGTAGAATTTTGAGGAGAAAATCTAAGATATTCCATTTTGGAAAATGCAGATAAATATGTGGCCCGCCACTTCATTTTATTTGGCCCTGGAAAGCCTGGAAATAATATGTATCAATAAAGTACTGTTACTTTTCTTTCTAAACATATTATTTATTTCTATTTTGGGAGAAAAAAAATACATTTACTTCATGTAATCACAAAATATGTTCACTTGAATACTGTCTAATCATGCAAAAATATATTATCAAACCATTTTTTAAATAGAAATGAATATGAATAATAATGATAATAATAAAGTAAGCAATTTCTTTCTTTCAAACATTCAAACGATTTTTTAAAAATAGAAATACATACTACTACTACTAATAATAAAGTAAGCAATTTGTTAATTTTATATTTTTCATAAATTTGTAAAAATGTCTCAAAGAATAAATAAAAATCGCATTGTCCTTATGGGTTATTGGGTTAACAATTTTGACGACAAAATATAATCCATTTTGGAAAATGCAGATAAAGATGTGGCCCGCCACTTCATTTTATTTGGCCCTGGAAAGGCTGGAAATAAAATGTATTAATAAAGTACTCTCACTTTTCTTACTAAATGTATTATTTCTTTCTATTTTGGGAGAAAAAATATATATGTACTCCATGTAATCGCAAATTATGTTCACTTAAATATTGTCTAATCATGCAAAAATATATTATAAAACCATTTTTTCAATAGAAATAAATACTAATAATACTGAAAATAATAAAGTAAGCAATTTATTTATTTCAAACATTAAAACTATTTTTTTTAAATAGAAATACATACTAATAATAATGATAACAATAAATTAAGCAATTTCTCAGTTTTATATTTTTCATAAATTTGCAAAAATGTCTAAAAAAAAATCGCACTGTCCTTATGGGGCATTGTGTGTAGAATTTTGAGGACAAAATATACCATATTCCTTTTTGGAAAATGTGGATAAAGATGTGGCCCGCCACTGTCACTTTTCTTACTAAATATATTATTTCTTTCTATTTTGGGAGAAAAATATATATTTACTCCATGTAATCACAAATTATGTTCACTTAAATATTGTCTAACCAGCCATTTTTTAAATAGAAATCAATACCAATAATAATGATAATAATAAAGTAAGAAATTTCTTTCTTTTAAACATTCAAACCATTTTTTTGAATATAAATAAATACTCATAATAATGATAATAATAAAGTCAGCAATTTCTCAGTTTTATATTTGCCATAAATTTGCAAAAATGTCCAAAAAAAAAAGAAAAGAAAATCGCGTTGTACTTATGGGATATTGTGTGTAGAATTTTGAGGACAAAATATAACATATTCCATTTTGGAAAATACGGATACATTATCACAATACCCCATAAGACCCAACATTTTTTGTTTTTTACATTTTTGCAAATTCATGAAAAATTAAAAAATTAAGAAATTGCTCACTTTTTTCGTTGTCTTTCTGGATGCACTGTGGCTGTAGGCGACACCTTGGTGCCACTTTTTCCGCATTTTCCAAAATTGAATAAATAAAGTTTTGTCCTCAAAATTCTACACACAATACCCCATAAGTCCCCATTTTTTTTAGTTTTTTACATTTTTGCAAATTTATGAAAAATAAAAAAAATAAGAAACCGCTCACTTTTTTTCATTGTGTCTTTCTGTATGGACTGCGGCTGTAGGCGACGCCTTGGTGCCATTTTTTCCGCATTTTCCAAAATTGAATAAATTAAGTTTTGTCCTCAAAATTCTACACACAATACCCCATAAGACCCCAAATGTTTTTGTTTTTCAAATTTTTGCAAATTTATGAAAAAAAAAAAAAAAAATTACAAATTGCTCACTTTTTTCGTTGTGTCTTTCTGGATGCACTGTGGCTGTCGACGACGCCTTGGTGCCACTTTTTCCGCATTTTCCAAAATGGAATAAAAATACATTTTTATCCTTAATCTACACACAAGACCCAATTTTTTTTTTTTTTTTACATTTTTGCAAATTTATGAAAAAAAAAGAAATAGCTCACTTTTTTTGTTGTGTCTTTCTGGATACACTGTGGCTGTAGGCAACGCCTTAGTGCCAATGTGTATGCATTTGTGTCTGTACTCGCCATGCATTTTCAACCCTGCCAGCACTCATTTCAGTCCCAAAATGGCATTTCATGTTTCGCAAAGCCTCTTTCATTGTGACGTGCGACGCCCCCAAAAAAAGATGAAACGCCGCCGTGGCGACGCGAAAGTGTTCAAAGCCGTGATTGGTCAGATTCTTCATAAGCCGGGTGATTTCTGATGGCCATGAAATCGATGCGAGCCAAGAGAAATGGCCGTTTTAGTCCCAAGTCTGCTTGATGGCACTAGCCGCACTCGTTGTTTGCGATGTTTGTGTTGCCAGTACGTCAACCCCGCCTATGAGCGCATGATGGGCTACCACAAGGGGGAGCTGCTGGGGAAGGAGCTGCCCAAGAGCGACAAGAACCGAGCAGAGGACACGGTCAACACCTGTGTTCGACAAGGAAAGGTGAGTTAGGGGCCTCTGCGGGAAGTGGGCGGGGCTTGACGCTGTGGTGTCTGTGAAGGAGTGGCAGGGGGTTTATTACGGCTGGAAGAAGTCGGGCGACAGCATCCAGCAGCACGTCAACATTACGCCCGTCACGGGCCAAGGAGGGTGAGGCAGCAGCAGCGAAGGACGCGGGTGAGACGCAACACGCTGACAGATCTAATTCTTCTCCACAGGAAGATCCGACACTTGGTGGCCATCAGGAGAGCTCACGTGGACAACAACCATCAAGTCAGTCTCTACTTATTTGATTTTCGTCTTTTGTGTGGAAGACACTTTACCCGGCCAAATATACCCCAACCAGCTGTCATACATATGAGATAAAAAAGTCCAAATTATGAGATGACAAGTCCAAACGATTAGATAAGAGAGGAAATTGTGAGATAAAAAATATATTAATTATTAAATAAGTCAAAATGATTAGATACATTGTAATTAGGAGATAAAAAGTCATTATGAGATAAAAAGTGATTATTATGAGATAAAAAGTCATTATTACGAGATAAAGTCATTATGAGAAAGTCATTATTATGAGATATAAAGTCATAAATATGAGATAAAAAGTCATAATTAAAGATAAAAAGTCATTACTATGAGAAAAAAGTCATTATTATGAGATTAAATCATTATTATGAGATTAAAATGATAAATGGGTTGTACTTGTATAGCGCTTTTCTACCTTCAAGGTACTCAAAGCGCTTTGACACTACTTCCACATTTACCCATTCACACACACATTCACACACTGATGGAGGGAGCTGCCATGCAAGGCGCCAACCAGCACCCATCAGGAGCAAGGGTGAAGTGTCTTGCTCAGGACACAACGGACGTGACGAGGTTGGTTCTAGGTGGGATTTGAACCAGTGACCCTCGGGTTGCGCACGGCCACTCTCCCACTGCGCCACACCGTCCCTAAAAGTAATTATTATGAGATAAAATGTTATTTTTATGAGATCAAAGTCATCATTATGAGATCAAAAGTCATTATTATGAGATCTAATGTCATAATTATGAGATAAAAAGTCATTATGAGATCAAAAGTCATAATTATGAGATAAAGTCATAATTATGAGATAAAAAGTCATTGTTATGAGATAAAATTTCATATTGATGAGGTAAAAAGTCATAATTATGAGATAAAAAGTCATAATTATGAGATAAAGTCATAATTGTGAGATAAAAAGTCATTGTTATGAGATAAAATGTCATATTGATGAGATAAAAAGTCATTATTATGAGGTAAAAAGTCTTTATGAGATAAAATTTCATAATTATGAGATAAAAAGTCATAATTATGAGATAAAAAGTAATTGTTATGAGATAAAAAGTCATTATTATGTATAACATTTCATAATTATGAGATAAAATGGCATTATTATGAGATAAAAAGTCATTATTATGAGGTAAAAAGTCTTTATGAGATAAAATTTCATAATTATGAGATAAAAAGTAATTGTTATGAGATAAAAAGTCATTATTATGGTATAACATTTCATAATTATGAGATAAAATGTCATTATTATGAGATGAAAAGTCCTTATTATGAGATCAAAAGTCATAATTTTGAGATAAAGTCATAATTATGAGATACAAAAGTCATTATGAGATAAAATGTCATATTGATGAGGTAAAAAGTCATAATTATGAGATAAAAAGTCATTATTATGAGGTAAAAAGTAATTATGAGATAAAATGTCATAATTATGAGATCAAAAGTCATTATTATGAGATAAATTCATAATTATGAGATAAAAAGTCATTGTTATGAGATTAAAAGTCATTATGAGATAACTTTTCCTAATTATGAGATAAAATGTCATTATTATGAGATAAAATGTCATTATTATGAGATAAAATGTCATAATTATGAGATAAAATCTCATTATTATGAGATAAAAAGTCATTATTATGAGATAAAATGTCATAATTATGAGATAAGATGTCATAATTATGAGATAAAAAGTCATTATTACAAACTAAAAAGTTGTAATTTTGAGATACAACTCGAAATTATGTGATAAAATCGAAACAATGAGATAATGTCATAATTATGAGATAAAATTTTTTGACATTAACTCATAATTTCGAGGAATGAAATCTCATAATTATGAGATAAAAAGTCAAAATTAAAAGACAATAAAGTCAAAATTATGAGATAAAAAGTCATAAATACAAACAAAAGTCGTAATTTTGAGATAAAAGTGAAAATTATGAGGTAAAATGTCATAATTATGAGATAAAAAGTCAAGATAAGACTAAGTCAAAATTTTTAGATAAAATGTCATAATTATGAGATAAAATGTCATATTTATGGGATAAAAAATCATTATTATGAGATAAAAAGTCATTACAAACCTAAAAGTTGTACTTTTGAGATACAACTCGAAATTATGTGATAATATAAAAAATAATGAGATAATGTCATAATTATGAGATAATGTCATAATTATGAGATAAAATCTCATAATTATGACATTAACTCATAATTTCGAGGAATGAAATCTCATAATTATGACATTAACTCATAATTTCGAGGAATGAAATCTCATAATTATGAGATAAAAAGTCAAAATTATAAGACAAGTCAAAATTATGAGATAAAAAGTCATAAATACAAACAAAAAAGTCGTAATTTTGAGATAAAAGTGAATATTATGAGATAAAAAGTCAAAATAAGACAAAGTCAAAATTTTTAGATAAAATATAATTATGAGAAAGTCAAAATTATGAGATTAGAAAGTCATAAATACAAACTAAAAAGTTGTAATTTTGAGATAAAAGTAAAAATTATGAGATAAAGTCGAAATTGAGACAAAAAGTCATAATTACGAACTAAAGTCGTAATTTTGAGATAAAAGTAAAAATTATCAGATAAAATGTCATAATTACAAGATAAAGTCCAAATTATGAGATAAAGTCATACTTATGAAATAGACAAAATTGTTAGATAAAAAGTCAGTTATAAGAAAGGAAAGTCATAATTATTATTAATTTCAACTTTTTATCGCATGATTTAGCCTTTTTTTCATAGTTACAACTTTTTATCATATAATTCCAACTTTGACTAATTATGACTTTTTAATCTTATCAGTTACATGTTTCCTATCTTAGACTTTCAACTTTTTATATTTGAGCTTCGGACTTTTCTCTCATAATTATGACTTTCTTATCACATAGTTTCAACTCTCTTACCTCATCATTTAATTTTTTCATTGCATATTGTGCCTTTTTTATCTCCTGATTATGACTTCATTATTATCACATCATTTTTACTTTTTATCCAAAAATTTCGCCTATTCTTATATAATCTCGACTTTTTATATCCTAATTATGAGATATATATTATTTTATCCTCATTTCAATTTTTAATCTATTGCAACTATTTTATCGCATAATCATAACTTTTTTATTTCAAATGTTTTCCTTTTATCTCATAATTTTATTAAATTTCGATTTATCTCCTATTTATGACTATATTTCATACTTTTCGATTTTTTATCTCATCATTTCCACTTTTTTATTTTATCATTTCGGTTTTTAATCTCATAATCATGACTTTCTTGTCTCACGATTACGTCTTTTTCATCTCATTATGTCAACTTTTTATCTCATCATTTTGACTTCTTATCTTATTGTTTCGATTTTTGTATCTCATTTTCGATTTTTCATCTCGTCATTTTGACTTTTTGTCTCATAAATGTGACTTTTTATTCCATAATTGAGTAGTTTTCCTAAGGTGAAGTGTTGGGGGGGCTTATGCAGATTTGTGCGGGGGTGGTAATGTTGGTGAAGATCTGGACAAAGGAGTGAGTTAATAGCGGGACAGACTGCGGCCAATCCGGTGCGTCTCAGTCCAGTCTCAAGTCCAGTCCAGTCCGGCTCCGTCACGCCGGGCTAAGCGCGAGGCTGGATGAGGGCTCCGGTCCAGGCTGTTTGTGCACATGAAAGAGGCGCTAGCTCTCTCGCCTGGTGTGTGTGTGTGTGTGTGTGTGTGTGTTTGTGTGTGTGTGTGTGTGTGTGGGTGTGTGTGTGTGTGTGTGTGTGTGTGTGTGTGTGTGTGTGTGTGTGTGTGTGTGTGTGTGTGTGTGTGTGTGTGTGTGTGTAGATAAGAAAATAAGCATAAGGTGAGTCAGCCTTTCGCATTCCGCTGCCAAATGGCTTCCATTCCTGCTGGCCATCACATTCCACACACACACACACACACACACACACACACATCTGTTTTTACACAATTATTCCTCACATTGTCACCTTCTTTCCTTTTTTTTGTGTCAGGTGCACAAACTCCTCAAGGAAGACAGAAGTGGTTTGGACTCTTCTCACTCAGGTAACTCTTCTTTGCACTCGCACTTGTTTGAGCCCCTGCTTGCTTATCAGAAGTTGCTGGTAGCTACTCACGAGTCGCTGGTAGCTACTCACGAATCACCTGTTGCTACTCACGAGTCACCTGTTGCTACTCGCTACTCGCCGCTGGCTAGTCGCCGGTTGCTACTCGCTACTCGCCGCTGGCTACTCGCTAGTCGCCGGTTGCTACTCGCTAGTCGCCGGTAGCTACTCGCTAGTCGCCGGTAGCTACTCGCTAGTCGCCGGTAGCTACTCGCTAGTCGCTGGTTGCTACTCACGAGTCGTCGATAGCTACTCACGAATCGTCGATAGCTACTCACGAGTCGTTTATAGCTACTCACAAGTCGCCGGTTGGTACTCACTAGTCGCCGGTAGCTACTAACTACGCGCTGGTAGCTACTAACTAGTAGCCGGTAGCAACTCGTGAGTCGCCGGTTGTCTACTCGCTAGTCGCCGATAGCTACTCGCTAGTCGCCGGTAGTTAGTCGCTAATAGCAACTCACGAGTCGCTGGTAGCGACTCACGAGTTGCTGGTTGCTACCCACTGGGCGCTGGTTGATACTCACTAGTTGCCGGTGGCTACTCACGAGTCGCCAGTAGCTACTCACGAGTCGCTGGTAGGGAGTCGCTGGTTGCTACTCACGAGTCGCTGGTAGCTACTCACGAATCACCTGTTGCTACTCACGAGTCACCTGTTGCTACTCGCTACTCGCCGCTGGCTAGTCGCCGGTTGCTACTCGCTACTCGCCGCTGGCTACTCGCTAGTCGCCGGTTGCTACTCGCTAGTCGCCGGTAGCTACTCGCTAGTCGCTGGTTGCAACTCACGAGTCGTCGATAGCTACTCACGAATCGTCGATAGCTACTCACGAGTCGTTTATAGCTACTCACAAGTCGCCGGTTGGTACTCACTAGTCGCCGGTAGCTACTAACTACGCGCTGGTAGCTACTAACTAGTAGCCGGTAGAAACTCGTGAGTCGCCGGTTGTCTACTCGCTAGTCGCCGATAGCTACTCGCTAGTCGCCGGTAGTTAGTCGCTAATAGCAACTCACGAGTCGCTGGTAGCGACTCACGAGTCGCTGGTTGCTACCCACTGGGCGCTGGTTGATACTCACTAGTTGCCGGTGGCTACTCACGAGTCGCCAGTAGCTACTCACGAGTCGCTGGTAGGGAGTCGCTGGTAGCTACTCACGAGTCGCTGGCTGCTACTTATGAGTCATCAGTTGATACTCACGAGTCGCCGGTAGCTAGTCGCCGGTAGATACTCGCTAGTCGCCGGTAGCGACTCACGAGTCGCTTGTTGCTACTCACTGGGGGCTGGTTGATACTCACTAGTCGCTGGTTGATACTCACTAGTTGCCGGTGGCTACTCACTAGTCGGTAGTAGCTACTCACAAGTCGTTGGTAGGGAGTCGCTGGTAGCTACTCACGAATCGCTGGCTGCTACTCACGAATCGCTGGCTGCTACTCACGAGTCGCTGGCTGCTACTCACGAGTCGCTGGCTGCTACTCACGAGTCGCTGGCTGCTACTCACGAGTCGTCGGTTGATACTCACGAGTCGCCGGTAGCTACTCGCTAGTTGCCGGTTGCTACTCGCGAGTCGCCAGTAGCTTCTCGAGAGTCGCCAGGAGCTACTCACGAGTCACTGGTAGCTACTAGCTGGTCGCAAGCCTCTACTTGCTAGTCGGTGGTCGCTACCCGGTGGTTGCGATTCACTAGTCGCTGGTCGCTACTTGCTAGTCACTGGTAGCTACTCGCTGGTCACTACTGGCTGTTTTGCTGGTCACTGGTGGCTACTCACTGATTGCTACTTGTTAGTCGCTACTTGCTGGTTGGTACTTGCTGGTCAGTAGTCACTACTTGCTAGTCGCCGGTAGCTACTAGCTAGTCGCTAGTCTCTACTTGCTAGTTGCTGGTTGCTACTCGCGAGTCGCTGGTAGCGACTCGCTAGTCGCCGGTAGCTACTAGCTAGTCGCTAGTCTCTACTTGCTAGTTGCTGGTTGCTACTCGCGAGTCGCTGGTAGCGACTCGCTAGTCGCCGGTAGCTATTAGCTAGTCGCTCGTCTCTACTTGCTAGTTGCTGGTTGCAACTCGCAAGTCGCTGGTAGTTACTCAGTAGTTGCCGGTAGCTACTCACTAGTCGCCCGTAGCTACTCACGAGTCACTGGTAGCAACTCGCTAGTCGCTGGTAGCGACTCACGAGTCGCTGGTTGCTACCCACTGGGCGCTGGTTGATACTCACTAGTTGCCGGTGGCTACTCACGAGTCGCCAGTAGCTACTCACGAGTCGCTGGTAGGGAGTCGCTGGTAGCTACTCACGAGTCGCTGGCTGCTACTTATGAGTCATCAGTTGATACTCACGAGTCGCCGGTAGCTAGTCGCCGGTAGATACTCGCTAGTCGCCGGTAGCGACTCACGAGTCGCTTGTTGCTACTCACTGGGGGCTGGTTGATACTCACTAGTCGCTGGTTGATACTCACTAGTTGCCGGTGGCTACTCACTAGTCGGTAGTAGCTACTCACAAGTCGTTGGTAGGGAGTCGCTGGTAGCTACTCACGAATCGCTGGCTGCTACTCACGAATCGCTGGCTGCTACTCACGAGTCGCTGGCTGCTACTCACGAGTCGCTGGCTGCTACTCACGAGTCGCTGGCTGCTACTCACGAGTCGTCGGTTGATACTCACGAGTCGCCGGTAGCTACTCGCTAGTTGCCGGTTGCTACTCGCGAGTCGCCAGTAGCTTCTCGAGAGTCGCCAGGAGCTACTCACGAGTCACTGGTAGCTACTAGCTGGTCGCAAGCCTCTACTTGCTAGTCGGTGGTCGCTACCCGGTGGTTGCGATTCACTAGTCGCTGGTCGCTACTTGCTAGTCACTGGTAGCTACTCGCTGGTCACTACTGGCTGTTTTGCTGGTCACTGGTGGCTACTCACTGATTGCTACTTGTTAGTCGCTACTTGCTGGTTGGTACTTGCTGGTCAGTAGTCACTACTTGCTAGTCGCCGGTAGCTACTAGCTAGTCGCTAGTCTCTACTTGCTAGTTGCTGGTTGCTACTCGCGAGTCGCTGGTAGCGACTCGCTAGTCGCCGGTAGCTATTAGCTAGTCGCTCGTCTCTACTTGCTAGTTGCTGGTTGCAACTCGCAAGTCGCTGGTAGTTACTCAGTAGTTGCCGGTAGCTACTCACTAGTCGCCCGTAGCTACTCACGAGTCACTGGTAGCAACTCGCTAGTCGCTGGTAGCGACTCACGAGTCGCTGGTAGCTACTCACTGGGCGCTGGTTGATACTCACTAGTCGCTGGTTGATCCTCAATAGTCGCCGGTAAATAGTTGCTGGTAGCGACTCATGACTCGCTGGTAGCTAGTAGCTGGTCGCTAGTCTCTACTTGCTAGTCGGTGGTCGCTAATCGCTGGTTGCTACTCACTAGTCGCTGGTTGATACTCACTAGTCGCCGGTTGCTACTCGCTAATTTCTGGTAGCTACTGGCTATTTGCTGGTCACTGGTCGTTATTCACTGATCGCTGCTTGTCGGCGGTAGATACTAGCTGGTCGCTAGTCCCTACTTGCTAGTCGGTGGTCGCTACCCGCTGGTTGCTATACACTAGACGCTGGTCGCTACTCGCTGGTCACTACTGGTTATTTTGCTGGTCACTGGTGGCTACTCACTGATCGCTACTTGTTAGTCGCTATTTACTGGTTGGTACTTGCCGGTCAGTAGTCACTACTTGCTAGTCGCCGGTAGCTACAAGCTCTACTTGCTTGGTGGTGGTCGCTACTCTCTGGTTGCTACTCACTAGTCGCCTGTAGATACTCACTAGTCGCTACTTGGTTGCTGGTGGCTAGTCACTACTAGGCTACACGCTATTTGCTGGTGACTGGTCGCTACTTGTTTGTTGCTACTTGCTGGTTGGTACTTACTGATCCCTAGTCACTACTTGCTAGTCGGTGGTCGCTGCCCACTGGTTGGTAATGGATAGTCTCTAGTCGCTGGTAGATACTCACTAGTCGCTGGTCACTCGTCGTTACTCACTGATCGCTGCTTGTCGCCGGTAGCTATTAGCTGGTCGCTAGTCTTTATTTGCTAGTTGGTGGTCGCTACCCACTGGTTGCTATGCACTAGTCACTAGTCACTACTGGCTTTTTGCTGGTCACTGGTCGCTACTTATTAGTCGCTACTTGTTAGTTGCTACTTCCTGGTAGATACTTGCTGGTCACTACTGTTATTTGGTGGTCACTGGTCCTTACTTGTTAGTCGCTACTTGCTGATTGGTCCTACTGGTCACTACTCACTACTTGCTAGTCACTAGTCACTACTTGGTAGTCGCTACCCACTGGCTGCTAGTGGCTAGTCACTAGTTGTTAGCTAGCTGCTAGTGGCTAGTCACTAGCTGGACACTGGTTGCTACTTACTGATCGGTACTTGCTGGTTGGTACTTGCTGGTCACTAGTCACTATTCGCCGGTAGCTACTAGCTGGTCGCTATTCTCTACTTGCTAGTCGGTGGTGGCTACCCCTGTTTGCTACTCACTAGTCGCTACTTGCTAGTCGCTTTTAGTTACTCGCTGGTCACTATTGGCTATTTGCTTCTCACAGGTCACTTGTTGCTACTCGATATTTGCTGGTCACTGGTTGCTACTTGTTAGTTGCTACTTGCTGGTAGATACTTGCTGGTCACTACTGCTATTTGGTGGTCACTGGTCCTTACTTTATAGTCGCTACTTGTTAGTCGCTACTTGCTGGTTGGTACACTGGCTGCTAATTGCTAGTCACTAGTTGTTAGCTAGCTGCTAGTGGCTAGTCACTAGCTGGTCACTGGTTGCTACTCACTGATTGTTACTTGCTGGTTGGTACTTGCTGGTCACTATTCACTATTTGTTAGTCGCCGGTAGCTAATAGCTGGTCGCTAGTCTCTACTTGCTAGTCGGTGGTGGCTACACCCTGGTTGCTACTCACTAGTCGCTACTTGCTAGTCGCTTTTAGTTACTCGCTGGTAGTGACTCGCTGGTCACTATTGGCTATTTGCCTCTCACTGGTCACTAGTTGCTACTCGCTATTTGCTGGTCACTGGTTGCTACTTGTTAGTTGCTACTTGCTGGTAGATACTCGCTGGTCACTACTTCTATTTAGTGGTCAATGGTCCTTACTTGATAGTCGCTACTTGCTGGTTGGTACACTGGCTGCTAGTGGCTATTCACTAGTTGTTAGATAGCTGCTAGTGGCTAGTCACTAGCTGGTCACTGGTTGCTACTCACTGATTGCTACTTGCTGGTTGGTGCTTGCTGGTCACTATTTGTTTGTCGCCGGTAGCTACTAGCTGGTCGCTAGTCTCTACTTGCTAGTCGGTGGTGGCTACCCCCTGGTTGCTACTCACTAGTCACTTTTAGTTACTCGCTGGTCACTATTGGCTATTTGCCTCTCACTGGTCACTAGTTGCTACTCGCTATTTGCTGGTCACTGGTTGCTACTTGCTGGTTGTTATTTGCTGGTCGCCAGTCACTACTTGCTAGTCGGTGGTCGCTACCCACTGGTTGCTAGTGGCTAAGCGCTGGTGGCTACTTGCTGGTCGCCAGTCTCTACTTGCTAGTTGGTGGTTGCTACTTGCTAGTCACTACTCGCTGGTTGCTACTCACTAGTCTGTACTTGCTCGTTGCTGATTGGAAATGCCACAAAACACACTTTAAGATATTCAACACTCTACTGCCATCTGGCGGCCAAAGTGGATAGTGATACTGGTCACGTTTCATGTGTCAGGTAAACGGCGATGAACGGGGGCCTATGAATCCCCTTGGTGCTGTACATTTATATTCACTCTTTCAACATGAGTTTGCGTTCCCTCAGACAAAATGACGCAGAGCTTCTTTCACGAACCTCCTCCATGTTTCACTTTGACAGACGCACATTCTCTCCGCCACCGCGACCGGAGAAAAGACTCCATGGACGCCAGGTCCCTCAGCTCCCGGAGTAGTGACGGTGAGAAGTGCCAGACCGGTAAAAAGGTCAAGTAGTCCTAAAAAAAAAACATGGCTGTGTTCCTTCCAGCTTGCAGTTTGCAGAATCGAAGACATTCGTCCATCGCCAGGATCCACTCCATGACCATCGAGGCCCCCATCACCAAAGTACACGTCAAGCCTTCTACGCATGTCCGATGTACCGCGCTTTACGGGCTATTTAAGCCCCGCCCAGAAAAAAAACGTATATTTATATATATTAGCCGCACAAGACTATAATGTATATAATTGTATGTTTATTTACATACCTTTGAAGTTTCCAAACAGTGTCTGTAACAGGGCAGTAAAACGGCTGATCAGACAAAACAGAAGTCAGGGCCATGGACCCGCTAGCTGCGCAAGATAGCTCTCCAATCAGCTAAACGGACTCAATAACTCCTCTGTGACGTTTTTGGTGGATTTACGAAACAGAAACCATACAGAAAACCCTAATCGCGTTAGCATATTAGCAAATGCTAACGACGCTAGTCGCTAGTCAGAAGTCACTACTTGCTGGTTTCTAGTCGCTGATCACTACTTGCGAGTGGCTGGTCGCTACTCATTAGTCTCTACTCGCTGGTCGCTAATCGCTAGCCCCTATTTTGCTAGTCGCTGCTCGCTACCTGCTGGTTCCTACTCGCTGGTCGCTACTTGTTGGTCGAAGATAGCTACTCGCTAGTCACCACTGGCTATTTGCTGGTCGCTAGTTGCTGGTCATTGGTCGCTACTTGTTAGTTGCTACTTGCTGGTTGCTAATAGCTGGTCACTAATCTCTACTTGCTAGTCGGTGGTCGCTAATTGCCACTCGCTATTTGATACTCGCTGTTTGTTGGCCACTGGTCGCTACTCACTGGTCGCTACTCACTGGTCTCTACTTGTTAGTCGCTACTTGCTGGTTTGTACTTGCTGGTCGATAGTTACTACTTGCTAGTCAGTGGTCGCTACCCACTGGTTGCTAGTAGCTAGTTGCTAGTCACTACTTGCTAGTCGCCGGTAGCTACTTGCTAGTCTCCAGTCTCTACTTGCTAGTCGGTGGTAGCGACTCGCTAGTCACTACTGGCTATTTGCTGGTCACTGGTCGCTAGTTGCTGGTCACTGGTTGCTAATAGCTGGTCACTAATCTCTACTTGCTAGTCGGTGGTCGCTAGTTGCCACTCGCTATTTGATACTCGCTGTTTGCTGGCCACTGGTCGCTACTCACTGGTCGCTACTCACTGGTCTCTACTTGTTAGTCGCTACTTGCTGGTTTGTACTTGCTGGTCGATAGTTACTACTTGCTAGTCGGTGGTCGCTACCCACTGGTTGCTAGTAGCTAGTTGCTAGTCACTACTTGCTAGTCGCCGGTAGCTACTTGCTGGTCTCCAGTCTCTACTTGCTAGTCGGTGGTAGCGACTCGCTAGTCACTACTGGCTATTTGCTGGTCGCTAGTTGCTGGTCACTGGTTGCTAATAGCTGGTCACTAATCTCTACTTGATAGTCAGTGGTCACTAGTTGCCACTCGCTATTTGCTGGCCACTGGTCGCTACTCACTGTTCTCTGCTTGTTAGTCACTACTTGTTAGTCGCAACTTGCTGGTTGGTACTTTCTGGTCGATACTTACTACTTGCTAGTCGGTGGTCACTACCCACTGGTTGCTAGTGGCTAGTTGCTATTCACTACTTGTTAGTTGCCGGTAGCTACTTGCTGGTCGCCAGTCTCTACTTGCTAGTCGGTGGTAGCGACTCGCTAGTCACTACTGGCTATTTGCTGGTCACTGGTTGCTACTTGCTGGTTGCTAATAGCTGGTCACTAATCTCTACTTGCTAGTCGGTGGTAGCGACCCGTTAGTCACTACTGGCTATTTGCTGGTCACTGGTTGCTACTTGCTTGTTGCCAATAGCTGGTCACTAATCTCTACTTGCTAGTCGGTGGTCGCTAGTTGCCACTCGCTATTTGCTGGCCACTGGTCGCTACTCACTGGTCTCTATTTGTTAGTTGCTTCTTGCTTGTTGGTACTTGATGGTCGATAGTCACTACTTGCTAGTCAGTGGTCGCTACCCACTGGTTGCTAGTGGTTAATTGCTAGTCACTACTTGCAAGTTGTCGATGGATACTTGCTGGTCGCCAGTCTCTATTTGCTAGTCGCTAGTAGCGCCTCGCTAGTCACTTTTGGCTATTTGCTGGTCACTGGTTGCTACTTGTTAGTTGCTGCTTGCTAATACCTGGTCACTAACCTGTACTTGCTAGTCGGTGGTCGCTATTTGCTGGCCACTGGTCGCTAATCATTGGTCTCTACTTGTTAGTTGCTACTTGCTTGTTGGTACTTGCTGGTCGATAGTCACAACTTGCTAGTCGCCGGTAGCTACTGACTAGTCGCCAGTCTCTACTTGTTAGTCGGTGGTCGCTACCTGCTGCTTGCTACTCACGAGTCGCTACTTGCTAGTCGCTGGTAACTACACGCTGGTCACTACTGGCTATTTTCTGGTCGCTAGTTGCTACTCGCTAGCTTGACTACATTACAATAGCACCAACAAATGTGCATGAAAACACTCCTACAGACATCACACATGGGACGCTTTAGTAAGTGTAAATTATTTTAGTTAAATTGTAAGGTTGCTTTGAGCGATGAATGGAGAATCCTTACACATAACGGGGTATACTTCCGGCTCAAGGCGCAAAACAGCAAGTACATTTTCACCTAAAAGATGGCGCCGTAGCACAAACATTAACTTTTCAATCTCTGTTGAAAACTTTGTTGAGCACAAAACTCCATAAATTAGCCGCACCGGTTTATAAGCCGCAGTAGTCAAAGCGTAGGGAAAAAGTTGCGGCTTATAGTCCGGGAAAAGTACTGTGTTTCATTTCCATCCCCTTCGAAACAAAGGTGATAAACATCATCAACGCGGCCCAAGAGAGCAGCCCTCTGACCGTCTCCGAGGCCCTGGACCGCGTGCTGGAGATCCTGAGGACCACGGAGCTGTACTCGCCTCAGCTGGCCTCCACGGAGGACGACCCCCACACCACAGACCTGGTCGGGGGTTTGATGAATGTAGGAGGCGTCCTTTTGGAAGCTGTCATAAATGTCCTGGGTCCTAACCAAGCAATGTCCTCCTGCAGGACGGACTGCGGCGCCTCTCTGGTACCGTCTTTAAAAGTAGGTCACATGTTGTGGAGGACACCTCAGAAGTCCCATGTGGACTCACGCGGTCAATGTGGACTTCCAGACCATAGTCGGAGCCAGATAGCCATCCCTGGGAGTCTGAGTGACGTCCCTCAGTCCGTGGCCGACGAGGAGCGCTGGGAGTTCAACATCCTGGACTTGGAGGCGGCAACGCACAAGAAGTATTGTAACACAATACATATTTCATATTAATATGTCAACTAATAAATATTTTATATTAATATGTGGTGTGATACATATTTTATATTAGTATGTGAAGTAATACATATTTTATATTAATATTTGAAGTAATAAATATTTTATATTAATATGTAAACTAATGAATATTTTGTAATATGTAAAGTAATAAATATTTTATATCAATATGTGAACTAATGAATATGTTATATTAATATTGAAGTAATAAATATATCAAAATGTGAAATAATAAATAGTTTATATTAATATGTAAACTAATAAATATTTTATATTAATATGGAAAGTTGTACATATTTTATATTAATATGTGAAGTAATAAATATTTTATATTAGTGTGTGAAGTAATACATATTTTATATTAATGTTTGAAGTAATAAATATTTTATATTAATATGTAAACTAATGAATATTTTGTAATATGTAAAGTAATAAATATTTTATATCAATATGTGAACTGATAAATATGTTATATTAATATTGAAGTAATAAATATATCAAAATGTGAAATAATAAATAGTTTATAATAATATGTAAACTATTAAATATTTTATATTAATATGGAAAGTTATACATATTTTATATTAATATGTGAAGTAATAAATATTTATATTAATGTGTGAAGTAATAAATAGTTTATATTAATGTGTGAAGTAATAATTGTTATATTAATATGTAAACTAATAAATATATTACTAAGTGAAGTAATACATATTTTATCTAATATGTGAAGTAATAAATATTTTATATAAATATGTAAACTAATAGTTTCTTTTAATATGTGAAGTACTAAATATGTTATATTAATATGTGAAGTAATACATATTGTATATTACGTAAACTAATATTTTATATCAAAATGTGAAGTAATACATATTTTATATTAATATGTGAAGTAATAAATATTTTAAATCAATATTTAAACAATATTTTATATCAATATGTGAGAAATTAAATATTTTATATCAATATGTAAACTAATAGTTTATATTATGTGAAGTAATAAATATTTAACATTAATGTGTAAAGTAATAAATATTTAATTAGTAACACATTTTATATTAATATGTAAAGTA
The DNA here is from genome assembly GCF_033978795.1 of Nerophis ophidion. NCBI lineage: Eukaryota > Metazoa > Chordata > Actinopteri > Syngnathiformes > Syngnathidae > Nerophis > Nerophis ophidion. Next base: position 17,589,735 of record NC_084618.1, on the reverse strand, counting down.
ATAAATATTTTATATCAATATGTAAACTAATAAAAACTTTACATTAATAGGTGAAGTAATAATAAATATTTTACATTAATATGTAAGGTAAAACATGTTTGCATTAATATGTAAACTAATAAATATATTGCATTCATATGTGAAGTAATACATATTAATTTGTGAAGTAATATATTACTATGTAAACTAATAAATATGTGCTATTAATATGTGACGTAATACATATTTACATTAATATGTAAAGTAATAAATGTTTAATTTTATTATGTGAAGTAATACATATATCTAATATTAATTTGTGAAGTAATAAATATATTACTATGTAAATTAATATGTGAAGTAATAATTACTTCATATTAATATGTAAAGTAATAAATATATCAAAATGTGAAGTAATAAATATTTTATATGATGTAATATAATAAATATTTTATATCAATATGTGAAGTAATAAATATGTTATATTAATATTGAAGTAATAAATATATCAAAATGTGAAATAATAAATAGTTTATAATAATATGTAAACTATTAAATATTTTATATTAATATGTCAATTTATACATATTTTATATTAATATGTGAAGTAATGAATATTTATATTAATGTGTGAAGTAATAATTGTTATATTAATATGTAAACTAATAAATATATTACTAAGTGAAGTAATACATATTTTATCTAATATATGAAGTAATAAATATTTTATATAAATATGTAAACTAATAGTTTATTTTAATATGTGAAGTACTAAATATGTTATATTATGTGAAGTACTAAATATGTTATATTAATATGTGAAGTAATACATATTGTATATTATGTAAACTAATATTTTATATCAATATGTGAAGTAATAAATATTTTATATTAATATGTGAAGTAATAAATATTTTAAATCAATATGTAAACAATATTTTATATCAATATGTGAGAAATTAAATATTTTATATCAATATGTAAACTAATAGTTTATATTATGTGAAGTAATAAATATTTAACAATGTGTAAAGTAATAAATATTTAATTAATAACACATTTTATATTAATATGTAAAGTAATAAATATTTTATATCAATATGTAAACTAATAAAAACTTTACATTAATAAATGAAGTAATAATAAATATGTTACATTAATATGTAAAGTAATAAATATATTGCATTCATATGTGAAGTAATACATATTAATTTGTGAAGTAATATATTACTATGTAAACTAATAAATATGTGCTATTAATATGTGACGTAATACATATTTACATTAATATGTAAAGTAATAAATATTTAATTTTATTATGTGAAGTAATACATATCTAATATTAATTTGTGAAGTAATAAATATATTACTATGTAAATTAATATGTGAAGTAATAATTATTTTATATTAATATGTAAAGTAATAAATATATCAAAATGTGAAGTAATGAATATTTTATATTATGTAATATAATAAATATTTTATATCAATATGTGAAGTAATAAATACTTTATATTAACATGTGGAGTAATAATTATTTTGTATTAATATGTGAAGTAATAAATATGTTACATTAATATGTAAACTAATACATATTTTATATTGATATGTGAAGTATTAAATATTTTGTATAAATTAAATATCTAATAAACAGTTTTTATTAATGTGTGAAATAAATATTTTACATTTATATGTAAAGTGATAAATATTTAATTTTAATATATGAAGTAATACATATTTTATCTTAATAAGTAAAATACTACATATTTTACATTGATTTGTGAAGTAATAAGTCTGTTACTATGTAAACTGAGTATTTTCTATGAATCTGTGCAGTAATGAATATTAGAAGTAGCTGAGAGGATTGTTCTAGAAGTCTTGCCTCCACTGTGCCTGTCAGGCCGCTGACTTACCTGGGCCTGAAGATCTTCTCCAGCTTTGGCGTGTGTGACTTCTTGAGCTGCTCTGAGGCCTCACTGCGCTCCTGGCTGCAGCTCATGGAGGCCAGCTACCACGCCTCCAACTCCTACCACAACTCCACCCACGCCGCCGACGTCCTGCACGCCACCGCCTACTTCCTGCGCAAGGAGCGGGTCAAGGTTGGTGCACAGTCCCCCTTTTTCACTTTCAAACATGAGGGTTCTCTCTTTGTGTTTACATAGTCCCACTCTTTGTCTGCCTTTTTCACTTTCAAACATGAGGGTTCTCTCTTTGTGTTTACATAGTCCCACTCTTTGTCTGCCTTTTTCACTTTCAAACATGAGGGTTCTCTCTTTGTGTTTACATAGTCCCACTCTTTGTCTCCCTTCTTTACTTTCAAACATGAGGGTTCACTCTTTGTGTTTACATAGTCCCACTCTTTCTTTCCCTTTTTTACTTACAAACATGAAGGTTCACTCATTGTGTTTATAGTCCCACTCTTTGTCTCCCTTCTTCACTTTCAAACATGAGGGTTCTCTCTTTGTGTTTACATAGTTCCACTCTTTGTCTGCCTTTTTCACTTTCAAACATGAGGGTTCTCTCTTTGTGTTTACATAGTCCCACTCTTTGTCTCCCTTCTTCACTTTCAAACATGAGGGTTCTCTCTTTGTGTTTACATAGTCCCACCCTTTGTCTCCCTTTTTCACTTTCAAACATGAGAGTTCACTCATTTTGTTTATAGTCCCACTCTTTCTCTCCCTTTTTCACTTTCAAACATGAGGGTTCTCTCTTTGTGTTTACATAGTTCCACTCTTTGTCTGCCTTTTTCACTTTCAAACATGAGGGTTCTCTCTTTGTGTTTACATAGTCCCACTCTTTCTTTCCCTTTTTTACTTACAAACATGAAGGTTCACTCATTGTGTTTATAGTCCCACTCTTTGTCTCCCTTCTTTACTTTCAAACATGAGGGTTCACTCTTTGTGTTTACATAGTCCCACTCTTTCTTTCCCTTTTTTACTTACAAACATGAAGGTTCACTCATTGTGTTTATAGTCCCACTCTTTGTCTCCCTTCTTCACTTTCAAACATGAGGGTTCTCTCTTTGTGTTTACATAGTTCCACTCTTTGTCTGCCTTTTTCACTTTCAAACATGAGGGTTCTCTCTTTGTGTTTACATAGTCCCACTCTTTGTCTCCCTTCTTTACTTTCAAACATGAGGGTTAACTCTTTGTGTTTACATAGTCCCACTCTTTCTTTCCCTTTTTTACTTTCAAACATGAAGGTTCACTCATTGTGTTTATAGTCCCACTCTTTGTCTCCCTTCTTCACTTTCAAACATGAGGGTTCTCTCTTTGTGTTTACATAGTCCCACCCTTTGTCTCCCTTTTTCACTTTCAAACATGAGAGTTCACTCATTTTGTTTATAGTCCCACTCTTTCTCTCCCTTTTTCACTTTCAAACATGAGGGTTCTCTCTTTGTGTTTACATAGTTCCACTCTTTGTCTGCCTTTTTCACTTTCAAACATGAGGGTTCTCTCTTTGTGTTTACATAGTCCCACTCTTTGTCTCCCTTCTTTACTTTCAAACATGAGGGTTCACTCTTTGTGTTTACATAGTCCCACTCTTTCTTTCCCTTTTTTACTTACAAACATGAAGGTTCACTCATTGTGTTTATAGTCCCACTCTTTGTCTCCCTTCTTCACTTTCAAACATGAGGGTTCTCTCTTTGTGTTTACATAGTCCCACTCTTTCTTTCCATTTTTTACTTTCAAACATGAAGGTTCACTCATTGTGTTTATAGTCCCACTCTTTGTCTCCCTTCTTCACTTTCAAACATGAGGGTTCTCTCTTTGTGTTTACATAGTCCCACCCTTTGTCTCCCTTCTTTACTTTCAAACATGAGAGTTCTCTCTTTGTGTTTACATAGTCCCACTCTTTGTCTCCCTTCTTTACTTTCAAACATGAGTTCACTCATTGTGTTTATAGTCCCACTCTTTCTCTCCCTTTTTCACTTTCAAACATGAGGGTTCACTCATTGTGTTTACATAGTCCCACTCTTTGTCTCCCTTCTTTACTTTCAAACATGAGAGTTCACTCATTTTGTTTATAGTCCCACTCTTTCTCTCCCTTTTTCACTTTCAAACATGAGGGTTCACTCGTTGTGTTTACATAGTCCCACTCTTTGTCTCCCTTTTTCACTTTCAAACATGAGGGTTCTCTCTTTGTGTTTACATAGTCCCACTCTTTGTCTCCCTTTTTCACTTTCAAACATGAAGGTTCTCTCTTTGTGTTTACATAGTCCCACTCTTTGTCTCCCTTTTTCACTTTCAAACATGAGGGTTCTCTCTTTGTGTTTACATAGTCCCACTCTTTGTCTCCCTTCTTCACTTTCAGACATGAGGGTTCACTCATTGTGTTTACATAGTCCCACCCTTTGTCTCCCTTCTTTACTTTCAAACATGAGGGTTCACTCTTTGTGTTTACATAGTCCCACTCTTTGTCTCCCTTCTTTACTTTCAAACATGAGGGTTCGCTCCTTGTGTTTATAGTCCCACTCTTTGTCTCCCTTCTTCACTTTCAAACATGAGGGTTCTCTCTTTGTGTTTACATAGTCCCACCCTTTGTCTCCCTTCTTTACTTTCAAACATGAGGGTTTGTCTCCCTTCTTTACTTTCAAACATGAGAATTCACTCATTGTGTTTACATAGTACCACCCTTTCTCTCCCTTTTTCACTTTCAAACATGAGGGTTCACTCATTGTGTTTACATAGTCCCACTCTTTGTCTCCCTTTTTCACTTTCAAACATGAGGGTTCTCTCTTTGTGTTTACATAGTCCCACTCTTTCTTTCCCTTTTTTACTTACAAACATGAAGGTTCACTCATTGTGTTTATAGTCCCACTCTTTGTCTCCCTTTTTCACTTTCAAACATGAGGGTTCTCTCTTTGTGTTTACATAGTCCCACTCTTTGTCTCCCTTCTTCACTTTCAGACATGAGGGTTCACTCATTGTGTTTACATAGTCCCACCCTTTGTCTCCCTTCTTTACTTTCAAACATGAGGGTTCACTCTTTGTGTTTACATAGTCCCACTCTTTGTCTCCCTTCTTTACTTTCAAACATGAGGGTTCACTCCTTGTGTTTATAGTCCCACTCTTTGTCTCCCTTCTTCACTTTCAAACATGAGGGTTCTCTCTTTGTGTTTACATAGTCCCACCCTTTGTCTCCCTTCTTTACTTTCAAACATGAGGGTTTGTCTCCCTTCTTTACTTTCAAACATGAGAATTCACTCATTGTGTTTACATAGTACCACCCTTTCTCTCCCTTTTTCACTTTCAAACATGAGGGTTCACTCATTGTGTTTACATAGTCCCACTCTTTGTCTCCCTTTTTCACTTTCAAACATGAGGGTTCTCTCTTTGTGTTTACATAGTCCCACTCTTTCTTTCCCTTTTTTACTTACAAACATGAAGGTTCACTCATTGTGTTTATAGTCCCACTCTTTGTCTCCCTTTTTCACTTTCAAACATGAGGGTTCTCTCTTTGTGTTTACATAGTCCCACTCTTTGTCTCCCTTTTTCACTTTCAAACATGAGGGTTCTCTCTTTGTGTTTACATAGTCCCACCCTTTGTCTCCCTTCTTCACTTTCAGACATGAGGAGGGTTCACTCTTTTTATTCAGTAACAGAATTCAATCAACCGTTTTTGTCAGTTCATACACAACATTTGTCCCTGTGGGCGCAGGCAGAACTAGTCACTACTCACTGGTCGCTATTTGCTAGTCACTACTCACTGGGTGCTAGTCACTACTCACTGGGTGCTAGTCACTACTCACTGGTCGCTAGTCAATACTCACTGGTCGCTACTCGCTAGTCACTAATCGCTGGTCGCTATTTGCTACTCGCTGCTCACTGGTCACTACTCACTAGTCACTACTCACTTCTTGGTAGTCACTACTCACTGGTCACTACTCTCTAGTCACTACTCACTGATCGTTACTTGCTAGTCACTACTCGCTGGTCGCTAGTTGCTACTCACTGGTCGCTACTTGCTAGTCACGACTCGCTGGTTGCCAGTCGCTACTCACTAATCACGACTCGCTGGTCGCTACTCACTGGTCGCTGGTCGCTACTCACTGGTCGCTAGTTGCTACTTGCTAGTCACTATTCTCTGGTCACTAATCAGTGGTAGCTACTCGCTGGTTGCTAGTCACTACTCACTGGTCGCTAGTCACTACTCGCTTGTCACTACTCGCTAGTCACTACTCACTGGTTGCTAGTCACTACTCACTGGTCGCTACTCGCTAGTCACTACTCACTGGTCGCTACCTCCTGGTCACTACTCACTGGTTGCTAGTCACTACTCACTGGTTGCTAGTCACTACTTGCTAGTCACTACTCAGTGGTCGCTACTCGCTAGTCACTACTCACTGGTCGCTACTTGCTAGTCACTACTCACTGGTCGCTAGTCACTAATCACTGGTGGCTACTCACTACTTGCTAATCACTACTCACTGGTCGCTATTCACTACTTGCTAGTCACTACTCAGTGGTCGCTACTCGCTAGTCACTACTCACTGGCCGCTACTTGCTTGTCACTACTCACTGGTCGCTATTCACTACTCATTGGTCGTTAGTCACTACTCACTGGTCGCTACTTGCTAGTCACTACTCACTGGTCGCTACTTGCTAGTCACTACTCACTGGTCGCTAGTCACTACTCATTGGTCGCTAGTCACTACTCGCTAGTCACTAATCACTGGTGGCTTCTCACTACTTGTTAATCACTACTCACTGGTTGCTAGTCATTACTCATTGGTCGCTAGTCACTACTTGCTAGTCACTACTCAGTGGTCGCTACTCGCTAGTCACTACTCACTGGTCGCTACTTGCTAGTCACTACTCACTGGTCGCTAGTCACTACTCATTGATCGCTAGTCACTACTCACTGGTCGCTACTTGCTAGTCACTACTCACTGGTCGCTACTCACTACTCGCTAGTCACTACTCACTGGTCGGTACTTGCTAGACACTACTCGCTGGTGGCTACTCGCTAGTCACTACTCACTGGTCGTTACTCACTAGTCACTACTCACTGGTCGTTAGTCACTACTTGCCAGTCACTACTCACTGGTTACTACTAGCTAGTCACTACTCACTGGTTGCTGGTCACTACTCACTTGTCGCTATTTACTACATGTTAGTCACTACACACTGGTTACTAGTCACTATTCACTGGTCACTACTCGCTAGTCACTCATTAGACACTGGTCGGTACTTGCTAGACACTACTCGCTGGTGGCTACTCGCTAGTCACTACTCACTGGTCGCTACTCGCTAGTCACTACTCGCTAGTCACTACTCACTGGTCGCTCCTCGCTAGTCGCTCCTCGCTAGTCACTACTCACTACTTGCTAGTCACTACTTGATAGTCGGTGATTGTTACACACCGGTTGCTACTGGCTAGTCACTGGTAGCTCCTCGCTGGTCACTACTTGTTAGTTGGTGGTCGCTACCCACTGGTTGCTAGTGTCTAGTCACTAATCGGTGGTTGCTACTTGTTAGTCGCTGGTAGATCCTGGCTGGTTACTACTTGTTAGTCGCTACTTGCTGGTTGCTAGTCACTACTCGCTGGTTTCTCGCCGATACCCGTTGGTTTCTACCCGCTACTTGCGAGTCACTACTCACTGGTCACTACTCACTAGTCACTACTCACTGGTCATTACTCGCTAGTCACTACTCACTGATCGCTACTTGCTAGTCACTACTCGCTGGTCGCTAGTTGCTACTCACTGGTCGCTACTTGCTAGTCACGACTCGCTGGTTGCTAGTCGCTACTCACTAATCACGACCCGCTGGTCGCTACTCACTGGTCGCTGGTCGCTACTCACTGGTCGCTAGTTGCTACTTGCTAGTCACTATTCTCTGGTCACTAATCACTGGTAGCTACTCGCTAGTCACTACTCACTGGTTGCTAGTCACTACTCACTGGTCGCTAGTCACTACTCGCTAGCCACTACTCACTGGTCGCTACTCGCTAGTCGCTACCTCCTAGTCACTACTCACTGGTTGCTAGTCACTACTCACTGGTCGCTAGTCACTACTTGCTAGTCACTACTCAGTGGTCGCTACCCACTGGTTGCTAGTGTCTAGTCACTAATCGGTGGTTGCTACTTGTTAGTCGCTGGTAGATCCTGGCTGGTTACTACTTGTTAGTCGCTACTTGCTGGTTGGTACTTGCTGGTCGCTAGTCACTACTCGCTGGTTTCTGGACGCTACCCGTTGGTTTCTACCCGCTACTTGCGAGTCACTACTCACTGGCTGCTACTCACCAGTCGCTACTAACTATTTGCTGGACTATTATGCTGTACACGTTGTGATTGCATTGGTGTCAAATAATGCTGACAGTGCAGTAAAGAGTGGGAGAAGGTAAGGGTGCAGAGGACGGAGGCTTGTGGGACGCCAATGTCTGACCCGGCCCGTGTGTCACCCGTGTTTTTGTCCAGAGCAGCCTAGACCAGCTGGACAAGGTGGCGGCTCTGATCGCCGCCACCGTGCATGACGTGGACCACCCGGGCCGCACCAACTCCTTCCTGTGCAACGCCGGCAGCGAGCTGGCCATCTTGTACAACGACACGGCCGTGCTGGAGAGTCACCACGCCGCCCTCGCCTTCCAGATGACCGGGCGCGACACCAGGAGCAACATCTTCAAGAACATGGAACGGTCGGTGTTTACATTTCAAGCCATACGGTACCGGTTCCTAGTGCCTCGGAATTGACACCAATACCAATTTTTTTTTTTTTTTTAATGAATTTTAATGGTTTGAAAACCCGTTTTATTTAGTAGGGAGCTGCTTATTATTACACTTGCAATGCAGTTGCACCTCCAAGACATTAGATGGCAGCACTGTGTATGTAGTCGCCATGTCAAATGCTAACAGTAGCCTGTCTATAGCAAATCCAATGTAAGTTAGCATCCAGCTAGCCCATTTTGGAAGAGTGCTTTGTTGTT
>NC_084618.1:17440828-17578328 GCF_033978795.1 Nerophis ophidion | reverse complement strand
CAAAAAAGTATTTAGTCAGGCAGCGATTGTGCAAGTTCTCCCACTTAAAATGATGACAGAGGTCTGTAATTTTCATCATAGCTACACTTCAACTGTGAGAGACAGAATGTGAAAAAAAATCCAGGAATTCACATTGTAGGAATTTTAAAGAATTTATTTGTAAATGATGGTGGAAAATAAGTATTCGGTCAACCATTCAAAGCTCTCACTGATGGAAGGAGGTTTTGGCTCAAAATCTCACGATACACATTCATTCTTTCCTTAACACGGATCAATCGTCCTGTCCCCTTAGCAGAAAAACAGCCCCAAAGCATGATGTTTCCACCCCCATGCTTCACAGTAGGTGTGGTGTTCTTGGGATGCAACTCAGTATTCTTCTTCCTCCAAACACCACCAGTTGAGTTTATACCAAAATGGATACATGGATGATACAGCAGAGGATTGGGAGAATGTCATGTGGTCAGATGAAACCAAATTAGAACTTTTTGGTATAAACTCAACTGGTCGTGTTTGGAGGAAGAAGAATACTGTGTTGCATCCCAAGAACACCATACCTACTGTGAAGCATGGGGGATTTTTTTCACATTCTGTCTCTCACAGTTGAAGTGTACCTATGATGAAAATTACAGACCTCTGTCATCATTTTAAGTGGGAGAACTTGCACAATCGCTGGCTGACTAAATACTTTTTTACCCCACTGTATATATGTGTGTATATACATATATATGTATGTGTATATATATATATATATATATATATATATATATATATATATATATATATATATATATATATATATATATATCCATATGTACAGTATGTATGTGTATATGTATATATATATGTATATATGTATGTTAGTGTATATATATATATGTGTGTGTGTATACATATGTGTATTTATATATATATATACATAAATATTTATATATACATATTTATAAACATATTTGTCTGTATATTTTTATTTATGTATGTATGTGTGTATATACAGTATATATGTATGTATATATATATTTATGTATGTTTATATATATGTGTGTATGTATACATATGTCGTATATACGTGTATTTAAATGCACACACATACTTATACATACTGTATATACATGCATATATATATACATACATATTTATACATACATATATATAAACATATTTGTGTGTATATATGTTATGTATGTGTATATATATGTACGTATATTCATATTTTTGTATGTTTTTTATATATGTGTGTATATGTATACATGTGTATATACATATATATATAAACATATTTGTCTGTATATATGTTATTTATGTATGTATGTGTGTATATATATGTTTATATATCTGTTATTTATGTATGTCTATTTATATTTATGTGTGTGTATATGTATACATATGTATATATATGTGTATTTATATACACACATACTTATACATGTATACATACATATGTAAATATACATATATATATAAACATATTTATGTCTGTATATGTTATTTATGTATGTTTATATGTGTGTGTATATGTGTGTATATATATATATATACACATCCATTTTCTACCACTTGTCCCTTTCAGGGTCGCACAACTTGGTACCTGACATGTTCATTGTCAGCATGTTAGCATTAGCATGCTAGCCTGCCAACTTTTTTAGCCATCTCAGTCACATAGCTCTATATGTGATATACTGTATGCTAACTGTTAGCATCCAAACTTTTTAAGCAAATTTTACTCTCTTTTTTTACAGCTAGTTTTGCAGCCATACACCTTGGTCACTTAACTTGACACGTAACACATGCTAACTGTTAACATGCTAACATTTGCATGCTAACTTTTTTTTATTTTTTGCAAATTTTATACTGTCAAAAAAGTAAGTTTTCATGTCAAATAATTTTTACTTTGTAAGACTGGATGGAACTTTATTTTGGATAATTGTGTGTGTGTGTTGCAGAACACGAGCAGTGAGTGCGAGGGCCCAGCCCACATGAAGAACTCCCCGGAGAACCGCCTGCTGATCAAGCGCATGTTGATCAAGTGTGCAGACGTGGCCAATCCCTGCAGGCCACTGGAGCTCTGCATCGAGTGGGCGGGGCGCATCTCCGAGGAATACTTCGCTCAGGTGCGTGCCCTCGCCGCCTCTCTCTCTCGAAGGAAGTGCACATTGTACCGTCGTCATGGTTATCTCTCTCTTGCCTGGCAGACGGACGAGGAGAAGAGGCAGGGGTTGCCCGTGGTGATGCCCGTGTTCGACCGCAACACCTGCAGCATTCCCAAGTCTCAGCTGTCCTTCATCGACTATTTCATCACTGACATGTTCGACGCCTGGGACGGTAGGACACCATCTTGTTTCATATATATATACACATATACAAATATGTATATACATATAGGTATATATGTATATATACATATATATATACGTATAGGTATATATGCATATACTTATTTGTATATACATATATATACTGTATATACATATATGTATATATACATGTATCTACATATATGTATATATACATGTATATACATATGTGTATATATACATGTATATATACATGTATATACATATGTATATATATACATGTATATACATATGTATATATACATGTATATACATATGTATATATACATGTATATACATATGTATATATATACATGTATATACATATGTATATATATACACATGTATATACATATGTATATATACATGTATATATGTGTGTATATACATGTATATACATGTATATATGTATATATACATGTATATATGTATATATACATGTATATACATATATGTATATATACACATGTATATACATATATGTATCTATACATGTATATACATATATGCATATACATATGTATATATACATATATGTATATATACATGTATATACATATATGTATATATATAAATGTATATATGTATATATACACATATATACATGTATATATACATGTATATATGTATATATACATGTGTATACATACATATATACATGTATATATACATATATGTATACACATGTATATATGCATATATACATGTATATATACATGTATATATACATGTGTATACATATATGTATATATACATGTATATATGTATATATACATGTATATACATATATGCATATAAACATGTATATACATATATGTATATATACATGTATGTATATATACATGTATATATACATATATACATGTATGTACATATGTATATATATACATATATGTATATACATGTATATCCATATATATATACATATATATATATATATGTATATACATATATATAAACATATATATGTATATACATATATATAAACATATATATGTATATACATGTATATGTATATATATGTATATACATGTATATATATAAATGTATATATGTATATATACACATATATACATGTATATATACATGTATATATGTATATATACATGTGTATACATACATATATACATGTATATATACATATATGTATACACATGTATATATGCATATATACATGTATATATACATGTATATATGTATATATACATGTGTATACATATATGTATATATACATGTATATATGTATATATACATGTATATACATATATGCATATAAACATGTATATACATATATGTATATATACATGTATGTACATATGTATATATGCACATATATGTATATACATGTATATCCATATATATATATATATATATATATATATATGTATATACATATATATAAACACATATATGTATATACATGTATATGTATATATATGTATATACATATATATATATATATACATGTATATACATATATGTATATATATATACATATATGTATATACATGTATATATACATATATGTATATACATGTATATATACATATATGTATGTATATACATGTATATATATATATGTATATACATATGTGTATATATATATATATATATATATATACGTATAGGTATATATGTATATACATATTTGTATGTGCATATGTATATACATGCATATATATGTATATACATATATGTGTATATATGTGTATATATGTATATACATATGTATATATTTGCATATACATACATATGTATATACATACATATGTTTATACATGAGTGTATATATGTACATATATGTGTGTATATACATATGTATATATATGTACATATACAAACATATGTATGTATGTATATATACTTATATGTATATACACATATATATACATATATGTATGTATAAACATATGTATATACATGTATATATACATACATATGTATATACATGTGTATATGTATATATATTTGAATGTATATATCCGCATATATACATATATGTATGTATAAACATATGTATATACATATATGCATATACATACATATATGTGTATATACATATGTATATATACATGTATCTATACATATATGTAAATACATACATATATATTTATATACATGTGTATATATGTATATACATACATGTATATACATATGTGTATACATATATGTACATATATACACATGTATATACATATATGCACATATATACATATTAATGTATGTATATATATATTTTTTTAAATGTATATATATGTATATACACATATGTATGTATAAACATGTATATAGATGTAAATACACATGCATATATATGTATATGTTTATACATATATCCATATACATACATATGTGTATCTACATATGTATATAATTACATATACACGTATATACATATGTAGATACACATATGTATATACATATATACATTTATGTATAAATACATATAAATAAATAAATGATAAATGGGTTGTACTTGTATAGCGCTTTTCTACCTTCAAGGTACTCAAAGCGCTTTGACACTACTTCCACATTTACCCATTCACACACACATTCACACACTGATGGAGGGAGCTGCCATGCAAGGCGCCAACCCACACCCATCAGGAGCAAGGGTGAAGTGTCTTGCTCAGGACACAACGGACGAGGTTGGTTCTAGGTGGGATTTGAACCAGTGACCCTCGGGTTGCGCACGGCCACTCTACCACTGCACCACATATGTATATATACGCATATATATACAAATATGTATAAACATATGTACAGTATATACATATATGTTTATACATATATGCATATACATACATATGTGTATATACATATGTATATATACATGTATATATACATACGTATATGTATGTATTTACATATATGTATATATACATATATGCATGTATAAACATGTATATACATATGTATTTAGATGTATGTATATTCATATATATGTGTATGTATGTTTATACATATATCCATATACATACATATGTGTATTTACATATGTATATAAATACATATACACATATATACATATGTGTATATACATTATACATATGTATATACACATATATACATATGTGTATATACATTATACATATGTATATACACATATACATTTATGTATAAATACATATATGTATGTACATATAAATATACATATATGCATATATGTATATACATACATGTATTTATAAATAAATGTATATATGCATATACATATATATACACATATGTATACATACATACAGTATATTAAAATTATATATACATACATAATACATATATGCATATATATATATAAGTGTATTTGTACATATCAGTGTAGATATCTGGTGTCTGTTTCCATGACAATGAGTTGACCAAAGTCTTTTGTGTCTCGGCAGCCTTCGCCGGTCTGCCGGGCCTCATGGAGAACCTTTCTGAGAACTACAAGTACTGGAAGACCTTGGATGACATGAATTGCAAGAGCCTGCGTCCGCCGCCATCTTGACGCGGGTGGAAGTGGGTGTAGCCTACATAGCTACCATTGGAGTCCGCATCAGACTCATTTTTTTATTCTGCCTTTTTTTTTTCCCTGCCATGACTGACGTTGGAAGATGGTCCATGCCTGCCCTCTAGCGGGAAAATGGAGTATTGCGCCCTTTTTTTGGGAGTTTTTTTTTATTTAATCCCACCACACACAATGATGGCACAGGAAATAAAATGTTCTCTTCCTGTTGACCTAATACTTATGTCCAAAATCCTCTTTATTTTGCTGACCTTCTCTGACATGGTTCTAGTCCTCCGGTCTGCTCCAGTCTGTGGAACAGGTCCAGGCTGCGAAGGCGGGACTGCTTCTCGCCGTTCTTCCACAGGATGACCTGGTGGTCTGCAGAGCATGTGACCAGACCTTTGTCCTTGAAGGCCACGAACATCTGGGGAGACCACGGACACAACGTGAGCATAGATACACATCTGCTATCGGTATTTAATATTGCTCCGATACCAGCCACCCTCCAAAAAAAAATAAGTATTAAATGATAACACTTGTCCGATACAAGCAGTCTGGTTAACATGTAAATAAACAGTATTTTAGTCAAGTCATTGATATGATATCCACATATATCACACATACTTGTTTACAATTCTACACTATAAAGTCATACAAGTATACGTGATGCATGTTGATATCGTATCAGATGATATGGTAGCAATGACTTGACTAAAATGTTTATTTACACGTTAGCCAGGCTGCTTGTATCGGACAAGTTATATCAATAATTTTTTTTTGGGGGGGGGGGGGGGGGGGGGTGATATTGGACCAATATTGAATAAGTACTTATTATTAATGAACTTATGCTGTCTTTAAGTTGAAGTGAAATTGTCTTTGGTGACATCCAAATGAGAATTAACAGGCTTCTGCTTTGTAGACATTGTAAGTAATATGGAACTATGACTAGGGGTGTCCTCATCTGGTATCAGTATCCAAAAAACCCCAAAAAACGAATGATATCACTTGTCCGATACAAGCAGTCAGGTTAACATGTAAATACAGTATTTTAGTAGTCATAGATATAATATCAACAGGTATCACACATATGAATTTACACTACTAATTCATATGTGTGATACATGTTGATATTGTATTTATGACTACTAAAATACTGTTTATTCACATTTTAGCCAGACTGCTTGTATCAGACAAGTGATATCATTCAATACTTGTTTTTTTTCTTTGGAAGGGGAGAGTTGATACCGATACCAGATGGGGATACAACCTAGTCATAGTTGCATATTACTTACACATACAAAGTCTACAAGGCAAGTCCGATATCACCCTCTTCAAAAAAAAAAAAACAAGTGTCAAATGATATCACTTGTCTGATACAAGCAGGCTGGATACATTTAAATAAACAGTATTTTAGTTAAGTAGTTGATACGATATCAACATGTATCACACATGCTTGTACGACTTTATATTATAGAATGGTAAACAAGTATGTGTGATCCATGTTATCGTATCAATAACTTGACTAAAATAGTGTTTATTTACATGTTAACCAGACTGCTTGTAACAGACAATTGATATCATTTGATACTTGTTTTTTTTTGGGGGGGGGGGGGGTTGATATCGGACCAATTTTGGATATTGATACTAGATGGGGACATCCCTAGTCATACTTGCATACTACTTAAACATACAAAGCAGAAGCGTATTAGTAAGTAACAAACGTGTCCGCATCATGAGCGAGCTTAAAAGACAAATTCAACCTAAAGACAGCATAAGTTCATTAATAATAACTAGGTTTGTTTACAATTGCACACTATAAAATCATACTAGTTTGTGTGATACATGATATTGTACTAAATGATATGGTATCAATGATTTGACTAAAATAGTCTTTATTTACATGTTAACCAGGCTGCTTGTATCAGACAAGTGATATCATTCGATACTTTTTTGGGGGGTGATATTGGACCAATATTGGATACGTACTTATTATTAATGAACTTATGCTGTCCAATATCGGCCCCCTCAACAACAAAAAAATGTGTCGAATGACATCACTTGTCCGATACAAGCTGTCTGGATACATTTAAATAAACAGTATTTTAGTTAAGTAGTGGATACGATATCAACATGTATCACACATACTTGAATGATTTTATATTATAGAATTGTAAACAAGTACGTGTGATCCATGTTGATATCGTATCAATGACTAAAATAGTGTTTATTCACATGTTAGCCAGACTGCTTGTATCGGATAAGTGATATCACTTGATACTCTTTTTTTTTTTTTTTTTTTTTTTGGAGGGGGGTTGATATCAGCACAATATTGGATACCGATACCAGATGCGGACACCCCTGGTCATAGTTGCTTATTACTTACACATACAAAGTCTACAAGGCAAGTCCGATATCACCCTCCTCAAAAAAAAAAAAAAAAAAAGTGTCGAATGATATCACTTGTCTGATACAAGAGCTCTGGTTAATATGTAATTCGTATCACACATACGAATTCATAGTGTAGAATTGTAAACAAGTATGTGTGATACTTGTTGATATCATATCAATGACTTGACTAAAATAGTGTTTATTTACACGTTAACCAGACTGCTTGTATCAGACAAGCGATATCATTCGATCCTTGTTTTTTTGGAGGGTTGGTTGATATCGGACCAATATTGGATACCGATGCCAGATGCGAATACCGATACCAGATGCGAACACCCCTAGTCATAGTTGCTTATTACTTACACATACAAAGTCTACAAGGCAAGTCCGGTATCACCCTCCTCAAAAAAAAAAGTGTCGAATGATATCACTTGTCTGGATAATATGTAATTCGTATCACACATACGAATTCATAGTGTAGAATTGTAAACAAGTATGTGTGATACTTGTTGATATCATATCAATGACTTGACTAAAATAGTGTTTATTTACACGTTAACCAGACTGCTTGTATCAGACAAGTGATATCATTCGATCCTTGTTTTTTTGGAGGGTTGGTTGATATTGGACCAATATTGGATACCGATACCAGATGGAGACATCCTTAGTCATAGTTGCATATTACTTACACATACAAAGTCTACAAGGCAGGTCCGATATCACCCCCCTCAAAAAAAAAAGTGTCGAATGATATCACTTGTCCGATACAGTCTGGTTAACATGTAAATAAACTATTTTAGTCAAGTCCATCCATCCATCCATTTTCTACCGCTTATTCCCTTTTGGGGTCGCGGGGGGCGCTGGCGCCTATCTCAGCTACAATCGGGCGGAAGGCAGGGTACACCCTGGACAAGTCGCCACCTCATCGCAGGGCCAACACAGATAGACAGACAACATTCACACTCACATTCACACACTAGGGCCAAAGTCATTGATACAATATCAACATGGATCACACATACTTGTTTACAATTCTACACTATGAAGTCGTATGTGTGATAAATGTTGATATCGTATCAATGACTTGACTAAAATAGTGTTTATTTACACATTAACCAGACTGCTTGTATCAGACAAGTGATATCATTCGATACTTGTTTTTTTGGAGGGTTTGTTGATATTGGATACCGATACCAGATGGAGACACCCCTAGTCATAGTTGCATATTACTTACACATACAAAGTCTACGAGGCAGGTCTGATATCACCCCCCGGGAAAAAAAACCAAGTGTCAAATGATATCACTTGTCCGATACAAGCAGTCTGGTTAACATGTAAATAAACTGTTTTTTAGTCAAGTCATTGATACGATATCATCTGATACAATATCAACATATATCACACATACTTGTAGAATTGTAAACAAACACTAGCCTACTTATTATTATTATTATTATTATTCCAAGATGATATTATCAGAGACAACAATCTTAACGTCATCGGTCTCAGCGAAACCTGGCTTAAACCAAACGACTTTTTTGCGCTAAATGAGGCATGTCCTCCTAACTTTACACATGCGCATATTGCCCGTCCGCTTAAAAGGGGTGGGGGGGTCGCACTAATATACAACGAAAACTTTAACCTTAGTCCTAACATAAATAATAAATATAAATCGTTTGAGGTGCTTACTATGAAGTCTGTCACACCGCTGCCTCTACACCTGGCTGTTATCTACCGCCCCCCAGGGCCCTATTCGGACTTTATCAATGAATTCTCAGAGTTCGTTGCTGATCTTGTGACACACGCCGATAATATAATCATAATGGGGGACTTTAATATCCATATGAATACCCCATCGGACCCACCGTGCGTAGCGCTCCAGACTGTAATTGATAGCTGTGGTCTCACACAAATAATAAATGAACCCACGCATCGCAACGGTAATACGATAGACCTAGTGCTTGTCAGGGGTATCACTGTCTCCAAAGTTACGATACTCCCGTGTACTAAAGTATTGTCCGATCATTACCTTATAAAATTCGAGGTTCAGACGCATGTTCGTCAAACTAATAATAATAATAACTGCTATAGCAGCCGCAACATTAATACGGCCACAACGACAACTCTTGCTGACCTACTGCCCTCGGTTATGGCACCATTCCCAAAGTATGTGGGCTCTATTGATAACCTCACTAACAACTTTAACGACACCCTGCGCGAAACCATTGATAACATAGCACCGCTAAAGTTAAAAAAGGCTCCAAAAAAGCGCACCCCGTGGTTTACAGAAGAAACTAGAGCTCAGAAATTATTATGCAGAAAGCTGGAACGCAAATGGCGCACGACTAAACTTGAGGTGCACCATCAAGCATGGAGTGATGGTTTAATAACTTATAAACGCATGCTTACCTCAGCTAAAGCTAAATATTACTCAAATCTCATCCACCGTAATAAAAACGATCCTAAATTTTTGTTTAGTACGGTAGCATCGCTAACCCAACAAGGGACTCCTTCCAGTAGCTTAACCCACTCAGCTGATGACTTTATGCAATTCTTTAGTAAGAAAATTGAAGTCATTAGAAAGGAGATTAAAGACAATGCGTCCCAGCTACAACGGGGTTCTATTAACACTGACACGATTGTATATAAGGCGGATACTGCCCTCCAAAATAGTTTCTCTCGTTTTGAGGAAATAACATTAGAGGAATTGTTACAACGTGTAAATGGAATAAAACAGACAACATGCTTACTTGACCCTCTTCCTGGGAAACTGATCAAGGAGCTCTTTGAATTATTAGGTCCATCAGTGCTAAATATTATAAACTTATCACTTTCCTGGGGCACTGTTCCCCTAGCATTCAAAAAAGCGGTTATTCATCCTGTTCTTAAAAGACCTAACCTCGATCCTGACCTCATGGTAAACTACCGACCGGTGTCTCACCTTCCCTTTATTTCAAAAATCCTTGAAAAAATTGTTGCGGAGCAGTTAAATGAACACTTAGCGTCTAACAATCTATGTGAAACCTTTCAATCCGGTTTCAGAGCAAATCACTCCACGGAGACAGCCCTCGCAAAAATGACTAATGATCTATTGCTAACGATGGATTCTGATGAGTCATCTATGTTGCTGCTCCTCGATCTTAGCGCTGCTTTCAATACCGTCGATCATAATATTTTATTAGAACGTATCAAAACACGAATTGGTATGTCAGACTTAGCCCTGTCTTGGTTTAACTCTTATCTTACTGATAGGATGCAGTGTGTCTCCCATAACAATGTGACCTCGGACTACGTTAAGGTAACGTGTGGAGTTCCCCAGGGTTTGGTCCTTGGCCCTGCACTCTTCAGCATCTACATGCTGCCGCTAGGTGACATCATACGCAAATACGGTGTTAGCTTTCACTGTTATGCTGATGACACCCAACTCTACATGCCCCTAAAGCTGACCAACACGCCGGATTGTAGTCAGCTGGAGGCGTGTCTTAATGAAATTAAACAATGGATGTCCGCTAACTTTTTGCAACTCAACGCCAAAAAAACGGAAATGCTGATTATCGGTCCTGCTAGACACCGAACTCTATTTAATAATACAACTCTAACATTTGACAACCAAACAATTAAACAAGGCGACACGGTAAAGAATCTGGGTATTATCTTCGACCCAACTCTCTCCTTTGAGGCACACATTAAAAGCGTTACTAAAACGGCCTTCTTTCATCTCCGTAATATCGCTAAAATTCGCTCTATTCTGTCCACTAAAGACGCTGAGATCATTATCCATGCGTTTGTTACGTCTCGCCTCGACTACTGTAACGTATTATTTTCGGGTCTCCCCATGTCTAGCATTAAAAGATTACAGTTGGTACAAAATGCGGCTGCTAGACTTTTGACAAGAACAAGAAAGTTTGATCACATTACGCCTGTACTGGCTCACCTGCACTGGCTTCCTGTGCACTTAAGATGTGACTTTAAGGTTTTACTACTTACGTATAAAATACTACACGGTCTAGCTCCATCCTATCTTGCCGATTGTATTGTACCATATGTCCCGGCAAGAAATCTGCGTTCAAAGGACTCCGGCTTATTAGTGATTCCCAAAGCCCAAAAAAAGTCTGCGGGCTATAGAGCGTTTTCCGTTCGGGCTCCAGTACTCTGGAATGGCCTTCCGGTAACAGTTCCAGATGCCACCTCAGTAGAAGCATTTAAGTCTCACCTTAAAACTCATTTGTATACTCTAGCCTTTAAATAGACTCCCTTTTTAGACCAGTTGATCTGCTGTTTCTTTTCTTTTTCTTCTATGTCCCACTCTCCCCTGTGGAGGGGGTCCGGTCCGATCCGGTGGCCATGTACTGCTTGCCTGTCTATCGGCTGGGGACATCTCTGCGCTGCTGATCCGCCTCCGCTTGGGATGGTTTCCTGCTGGCTCCGCTGTGAACGGAACTCTCGCTGCTGTGTTGGATCCGCTTTGGACTGGACTCTCGCGACTGTGTTGGATCCATTGTGGATTGAACTTTCACAGTATCATGTTAGACCCGCTCGACATCCATTGCTTTCCTCCTCTCCAAGGTTCTCATAGTCATTATTGTCACCGACGTCCCACTGGGTCATTATTGT
Organism: Nerophis ophidion; assembly: GCF_033978795.1. Lineage (NCBI taxonomy): Eukaryota > Metazoa > Chordata > Actinopteri > Syngnathiformes > Syngnathidae > Nerophis > Nerophis ophidion. Next base: position 17,565,509 of record NC_084618.1, on the reverse strand, counting down.
CACCGATGTCCCACTGGGTGTGAGTTTTCCTTGCCCTTATGTGGGCCTACCGAGGATGTCGTGGTGGTTTGTGCAGCCCTTTGAGACACTAGTGATTTAGGGCTATATAAGTAAACATTGATTGATTGATTGATTGATATTATTAATGAACTTATGCTGTCTTTAGGTTGAAGTGAATTTATCTTGGGTGACACCCAAATGATACTAACAGGCTTCTGCCTTGTAGACTTTGTATGTGTAACTAATATGCAAATATGACGAGGGGTGTCCCCATCTGGTATCAGTATCCAATATTGGTCTGATATCAGCCCCCCTCCCCACCAAAAAAAAAACAAGTATCGAATGATATCACTTGTCTAAAGTGCATTTTGATACTCCCTGATCAAACCTTCTCCGACGTTCCACACTACAAAATAAAAGTATGTACTAATTCGTGCCGTCACCGTATCGATGTGATATCGGGCCACCCTTAGTGTGTGTGTGTGTGTGTGTGTTGACTTGGTTCAGACCTGGACTGCGCCGGAGTGTCCGATCAGGTCGCCCGTCAGCTCCAAGGTTCTGAGGGCGGGGACCTCGGCGGTCTTGTTGGACGGGGGACAGGTCTGTCTGCTGGACCGGCTGAAGCTCCACATGCCCAAGAAGCCTGGACGACACACGGGGAGCAGAAACCAGGACAGCTACTTACAAACCACTAGAAAAATCCCTTCATTCAAGATTCTAAACACAGTGTTACTGTTCAAACTGTGTGGCTAAAGTATGGAATATACTTGTTATACTACTGTACTTTAATGTCATTATGGTGGTACTTGATGAATACGTAGGTCTACTACACTATTGTAATTTAATGTTGTCATTATAGTGGTACTTAATGAATACTTAAATCTACTACACTACTGTATTTTAAGGTTTTCATTATGGTGGTACTTAATGATTACTTAGGTCTATTATTAGGTCCATTATTAGGTCCATTATTATGCTACTGTTTATTCAGGTCAATATTGTGGTACCTAATGAATACTTAGGTCTACTACACTACTGTATTTTAATGTTTTCATTATGGTGGTACTTAATGAATACTTAAATCTACTACACTACTGTATTTTAATGTTTTCATTATGGTGGTACTTAATGAATACTTAAATCTACTACTCTACTGTATTTTAATGTTTTCATTATGGTGGTACTTAATGATTACTTAGGTCTATTATGCTACTGTTTTTTCATGTCATTATTGTGGTACCTAATGAATACTTAGGTCTACTACACTACTGTATTTTATGTTGTCATTATGGTGGTATTTAATGAATACTTAGGTCTACTATGCTACCATATTTTAATATTGTACTTAAAGAATACTTGGGTGTACTACGCTACTGTACTTTAATGTCATTATGGTGGTACTTAATGAGTACTTAGGTCTACTACTCTACTCTACTTTGATGTTGTCATTATGGTGGTACTTAATGAATACTTAGGTCTACTACACTACTGTATTTTAATGTTTTCATTATGATGTACTTAATGAATACTTAGGTCTACTACACTACTGTATTTTAATGTTGTCATTAAGGTGGCACTTAATGAATACTTAGGTGTACTACACTACTGTATTTTAATGTAATTATAGTGGTACTTAATGACTACTTAGGTCTACTACACTACTGTATTTTAATGTTGTCATTATGGTGGTACTTAATGACTACTTAGGTCTATTACACTACTGTATTTTAATGTTGTCATTAAGATGGTACTTAATGAATACTTAGGTCTACTATGCTACTGTATTTTAATGTAATTAGAGTGGTACTTAATGACTACTTAGGTCTACTACACTACTGTATTTTAATGTTGTCATTAAGGTGGTACTTAATGAATACTTAGGTGTACTACGCTACTGTATTTTAATGTAATTATAGTGGTACTTAATGACTACTTAGGTCTACTACACCACTGTATTTTAATGTTGTCGTTAAGGTGGTACTTGATGACTACATAGGTCTACTACGCAACTGTATTTTAATGTAATTATAGTGGTACTTAATGACTACTTAGGTCTACTACACTACTGTATTTTAATGTTGTCATTATGGTGGTACTTAATGACTATTTAGGTCTACTACACTACTGTATTTAATGTTGTCATTAAGGTGGTACTTGATGACTACATAGGTCTACTACGTTACTGTATTTTAATGTTGTCATTAAGGTGGTACTTGATGACTACATAGGTCTACTACGCTACTGTATTTTAATGTTGTCATTAAGGTGGTACTTGATGACTACATAGGTCTACTATGCTACTGTATTTTAATGTAATTATAGTGTTACTCAATGACTACTTAGGTCTACTACACTACTGTATTTTATGTTGTCATTATGGTGTTATTTAATGAATACTTAGGTCTACTATGCTACTATATTTTAATATTGTACTTAAAGAATACTTGGGTGTACTACGCTACTGTACTTTAATGTCATTATGGTGGTACTTAATGAGTACTTAGGTCTACTACTCTACTTTGATGTTGTCATTATGGTGGTACTTAATGAATACTTAGGTCTACTACACCACTGTATTTTCATGTTTTCATTATGATGTACTTAATGAATACTTAGGTCTACTACACTACTGTATTTTAATGTTGTCATTAAGGTGGTACTTAATGAATACTTAGGTGTACTACGCTACTGTATTTTAATGTAATTATAGTGTTACTTAATGACTACTTAGGTCTACTACACTACTGTATTTTAATGTTGTCGTTAAGGTGGTACTTGATGACTACATAGGTCTACTATGCTACTGTATTTTAATGTAATTATAGTGGTACTTAATGACTACTTAGGTCTACTACACTACTGTATTTTATGTTGTCATTATGGTGTTATTTAATGAATACTTAGGTCTACTATGCTACTATATTTTAATATTGTACTTAAAGAATACTTGGGTGTACTACGCTACTGTACTTTAATGTCATTATGGTGGTACTTAATGAGTACTTAGGTCTACTACTCTACTGTATTTGAATGTTTTCATTATGATGTACTTAATGAATACTTAGGTCTACTACACTACTGTATTTTACTGTTGTCATTAAGGTGGTACTTAATGAATACTTAGGTGTACTACGCTACTGTATTTTAATGTAATTATAGTGGTACTTAATGACTACTTAGGTCTACTACACTACTGTATTTTAATGTTGTCATTAAGGTGGTACTTGATGACTACTTAGGCCTACTACGCTACTGTATTTTAATGACTACTTAGGAATACTACGCTACTGCAGGTCTTGGACTCACCTGGAGACGCAGGTTCTCCGGCCAGAGGCAGGTCTTGGATCTCCCACATCCTGACGCTGCCGTCCTCGGAGCAGGACATGATCTCACTGAAAAGAAGCGCGGGTTCAAGTCCAGAAGCGGGACGGGGCGTGCGGCGTACTCACCTGTCGGAGAGCAGGGCGGCGTGCAGCACGTCGGAGTCGTGGGCGCACTTCCTGTACGCCACCGCCGCCCTGCTGAGGACGCTGAAGACGTAGAGGCCGCTGCCCACCGCCGCCAGGATGAGCTGGGGGGGGGGGGGGGGGGTTCAGGGGGTCAGACCGCCGTGCCTAATCAAGTGACCGCCGAGCAGCTCGCTGGCTCACGTTCCCGTTGGAGGCCAGGTGCTGGACCGACATCTCGCTGGCCTTGGCCCCGCCTATTTGGATCTGCGAGGCCGTGGGAGGCTCCTCCCACAGGATGTGCTGGTAGGCCACCACGCTACAGTCCGCCGCGTCCCAGACCATCAGCTCGCCGGCGTGGGAGCCGCTGGCGAAGAGTTCGTCTGGGGGGAAGACGCAGAGTATGAAGCCCCGCCCACACGCCGACTGGACTTGACTCACCGTTGACGTTGACCAGGGCTCGGATCTGGTCCTGGTGGTCCACCAGGCAGCGGACCTCCGCCGCTGAGAGAGAGTCGCCGCACACCGTCAGCTGGTAGACCACTGAGGAGGACATCAACTCTTAGTTTGACTTCTTTTTACACTTGAAATGTCTTATTAGAACATCATATTTTTACACGTGTTATAATAAAATATAGTTTAAAACAACTTAACATACAAGTGTAAAATATGTTATAATAAAATATTGTTTAAAACAACTTAACATATAAGTGTAAAATATGTTATAATAAAATATTGTTTAAAGCAACTTATTGACATACTAGTGTAAACATATGTTATAATAAAAATTGCTTAAAATAACATACTAGTGTAAAAATATTATGTTATAATAAAATATTGTTTAAAACAACTTAACATACAAGTGTAAAAATATGTTATAAAATATTGTTGAAAACAACTTAACATACTAGTGTAAAAATATGTCATAGTAAAATATTGTTTAAAACTTATTAATATACTAGTGTAAAAATATGATGTTATAAAATATTGTTTAAAACAACTTATTTAAATACTAGAGTAAAAATATGTTATAATAAAATATTGTTTGAAATAACTTAACATACTAGTGTAAAAATATGTTATAATGAAATATTGTTTAAAACAACTTAATATACTAGTGTAAAAATATTATGTTATGATAAAATATTGGTTAAAACAACTTAATATACTAGTGTAAAAATATTTTGTAATAAAATATTGTTTAGAAACAACTTAATATAAATCATATTTTTACACTTGTTATAATAAAATATTGTTTTAAAATAACTTAATAGAAAAGTGTAAAAGTATGATGTTATAATATCTTATAACATCCTATTTTTAAAATAAAATATTATTTAAAACAAGTTAACATACAAGTATAAAAAATATGTAATAAAATATTGTTTAAAACAACTTATTAATATACATCATTATTTACACTTGTTATAAAATGTTTAAAAACAACTTAACATACAAATGTAATATGTTATATTTTATTATAATATCATATTTTACACTTGTTATAATAAAATATTTTTAACAACAACTTAACATAAGTGTAATATGTTATATTTTATTATAACATCATATTTTTACACTTGTTATAATAAAATATTGTTTAACACAATGTAACATACTAGTATAAAAATATTATTCTAATAAAATATTGTTTCAAAACAACTAATTAACATACAAGTGTAAAAATATAATGTTAAAAAAATATTGTTTAAAACAACTTAACCTACAAAATATGTTTACACTTGTTATGATAAAATGTTTAAGACAACTTATTAACGTACAAGTGTAAAAATATGATGTTATGTTTTATTATAACATCATATTTTTACAATTGTTAAAATAAAATATTGTTTAAAACAACTTAACATGGAAGTGTAAAAATATGTTATAATAAAATGTTTTTTAAAAACAACGTATTATTATGCATCATATTTTTACACTTGTTATGATAAAATATTGTTTAAAACAACTTAACATGGAAGTGTAAAAATATGTTATAATAAAATATTGTTTAAAACAAATTAACATACAAATGTAAAAATATGATGTTATAATACAATATTTTTAAAAACAACTTATTAATTAATATACATCAGATTTTTAAAATGTTTTATTAAGTTGTTTTTAAACAATATTTTATTATAACATAATTTTTTTACACTTGTTATAATAAAATATTTGTTCAAAACAACTTAACATGGAAGTGTAAAAATATGTTATAATAAAATATTTTTTCAAACTACTTAATATACATGAGATTTTTACATTTTTATTAAGTTGTTTTTAAACAATATTTTATTATAACATATTTTTACACTTGCTATATTAAAATATTTGTTCAAAACAATTTAACATACAAGTGTACAAATATGTTATAATAAAATATTTTTTTAAACTACTTAATATACATCAGATTTTTACACTTATTATAATAAAATGTTTTAAACTTAACATACTAGTGTAAAAATATGATGTTATAATAAAATATTGTTTAAAAACAATTCATTAACATACATCAGATTTTTACACTTTTATATTGTTTTAAACAATATTTTATTAGAACATATTTTTACACTTGTAGATTAAGAAGTTGTTTTAAACAATATTTTATCGTAACATATTTTTACATTTCTTTATTAAGTTGTTTTAAACAATATTTTATTGTAACATCATATTTTTACATTTCTTTATTAAGTTGTTTTAAACAATATTTTATTGTAACTTCATATTTTTACACTTGTTTATGAAATTGTTTTAAACAATATTTTATTAAAACATCATATTTTTACAGTTTTACATTAAGAAGTTGTTTTAAACAATATTACACTAAATGGGCCCTAGTGTGTGAATGTGAGTGATGAGGTAGCAACTTGTCCAGGGTGTAAACTACTTCCACATTTCTTCTTCTTCTTATCCGAGATAAGGACAAGGGCGGAAGCAGCCTAAGCCTTTTGATATAAAAAAATAAAAAATAAATATGAATATATATTTTATATATTTTTATTAACTGCAATTTAACTTAATTAGCCACATAAATACGAAAATAGAAAATATGTTGCCTTTTAAAAAATACTTAGGTATTCAAGGAATATATATATTATATATACACACAGTACATAATAAGTACACAATTTGTTTTATATTTATATTAACTTGTTGATTAACCACATATGTATATGTGTATATTTATTTATAGATATATTCTTTCTATATTTAGTATATATATACAGTATATATATATATTTAGTATATATATATATATATATATATATATACATATACACACACACACATACATACATACATACATGCATATATATATAAAACTTTGCTGATTAACCACATAATACCAAAATCTGAAATATATCTTCATTTTTAAAATATATACATATACACACACACATATTATATTATATATATACACACACACATATATATAAACTCATGCATACATATATACATACATATATATATACACACACACACATATATACATAAATATATATATACACACATACATATATATATATACATACATACATACATACATATATATATATACATATATATATATATACATACATACATATATATATATACACATATATACATACATATATAAACATACATACATATATATATATATATATATATACATATATATATATACATACACATACATATATACACACATACACATACATACATACATACATACATATATATATATATACACACACACACACACACATCCATATATTTATATATATATATACACATACATACATACATGTATACATATGTACATATCTATACATATATATGTATATATCCATCCATTCATCCATTTTCTACCGCTTATTCCCTTTCGGGGTCACGGGGGGCGCTGGCGCCTATCTCAGCTACAATCGGGCGGAAGGCGGGGTACACCCTGGACAAGTCGCCACCTCATCGCAGGGCCAACACAGATAGACAGACAACACTCACACTCACATTCACACACTAGGGCCAATTTTTAGTGTTGCCAATCAACCTATCCCCAGGTGCATGTCTTTGGAAGTGGGAGGAAGCCGGAGTACCCGTAGGGATGTATATATACATATATAAACACACACATATACGTATATGTATATATATATATATACACACGTGTATATATAAATATGTATACTTAAACAAATTATATATATATATTTTTCATTATATATACATTTTAAAAAATGAAGATATAATTTAGATTTTGGTATTTTGTGGTTAATCAGCAAAGTTTTATATATATATATATTTGTCTGTATATATATATATATATATATATATATATACATATATACAAAAAAGTATTTAGTCAGCCAGCGATTGTGCAAGTTCTCCCACTTAAAATGATGACAGAGGTCTGTAATTTTCATCATAGCTACACTTCAACTGTGAGAGACAGAATGTGGAAAAAAACATCCAGGAATTCACATTGTAGGAATTTTAAATAATTTATTTGTAAAATATGGTGGAAAATAAGTATTTGGTCAAACATTCAAAGCTCTCACTGATGGAAGGAGGTTTTGGCTCAAAATCTCACGATACATGGCCACATTCATTCTTTCCTTAACACGGATCAATGGTCCTGTCCCCTTAGCAGAAAAACAGCCCCAATGCATGATGTTTCCACCCCCATGCTTCACAGTAGGAATGGTGTTCTTGGGATGCAACTCAGTATTCTTCTTCCTCCAAACACGACAAGTTGAGTTTATAGCAAATACTTCTATTTTGGTTTCATCTGACCACATGACATTCTCCCAATCCTCTGCTGTATCATCCATGTATCCATTTTGGTATAAACTCAACTCCTCGTTATTTTCCACCATAATTTACAAATAAATTCTTTAAAATTCCTACAATGTGAATTCCTAGATATTTTTTCCACATTCTGTCTCTCACAGTTGAAGTGTACCTATGATGAAAATTACAGACCTCTGTCATCATTTTAAGTGGGAGAACTTGCACAATCGCTGGCTGACTAAATACCTTTTTGCCCAACTGTATATATATTTAAAAATATATATATTAAGCATTTTTTAATATATATAAAAATGTTTCATATAATTTTATAAATATATAATTAAAACATGTTTTAATAACTTTATATATATATATATATATACACACAATTTAAAAAAATGTTTAATATAATTTTATAATACCTGTTATAATAAAATATTGTTTAAAACAACTTAACATACAGGTGTAAAAATATGTTATAATAAAATATTGTGTAAAATCAACATAATATACATCATATTTTTACACTTATTATAATTAAATATTGTTTAAAACAACTTTTTCACATACAAGTGTAAAATATGTTATGATAAAATATTGTTTAAAACAATGTATTAACATAAAAGTGTAAAAATAGTTTCTAATAAAATATTGTTTCGAACAATTTATTACCATACTATTGTAAAAATATGTTATAATAAAACATTGTTTAAAACAATTTATTATCATAGAAGTGTAAAAATATGTTCTAATAAAATATTGTGTAAAATCAACATAATATACATCATATTTTTACACTTATTATAATTAAATATTGTTTAAAACAACTTTTTCACATACAAGTGTAAAATATGTTATGATAAAATATTGTTTAAAACAATGTATTAACATAAAAGTGTAAAAATATGTTCTAATAAAATATTGTTTCGAACAATTTATTACCATACTATTGTAAAAATATGTTATAATAAAACATTGTTTAAAACAATTTATTACCATACAAGTGTAAAAATATGTTCTAATAAAAAATTGTGTAAAATCAACATAATATACATCATATTTTTACACTTATTATAATTAAATATTGTTTAAAACAATGTATTAACATAAAAGTGTAAAAATATGCTCTAATAAAATATTGTTTCGAACAATTTATTACCATACTATTGTAAAAATATGTTAAAATATTGTTTAAAACAATTTATTACCATACAAGTGTAAAAATATGTTCTAATAAAATATTGTTTTAAAACAACTTATTGACATACTAGTGTAAAAATATGTTACATAATTTCTTACTTATCTTATGCTGGTTAACCATACAAATACCCAAATAAAAAATAAAAAGATGTATTTAAATACTATATATACTTCATATAAATACATATCTTATAAATATTTATTAACGTTGATTATTAAAGACAAATACCAAGGTAAAAAAGCAGTAATTATTCCTATCAATGACAGTAAAAGAAAGAATCGTCTCGACTGGAAGCATAACAACCGCAAACCCTTTAAAAAGGTCACACCACAAAGTCTTACCGATGGTCTTGTCCATGGCGGCCGCGACGCAGTTGTTGGGCAGCTGGATCAGAGCGCTGATTCCTGCGCACAAAAGAAACGTAACAACAACTAGAAGAGACAATTCCGGAAGGAATAAGTGTGTGAATGCTCCAAGGCTGAAGTTGAAGTGAAATGCTGACAGAATGTAGTGTGAATGTTGGAATGTTGAAGACTTTGAATTTCCAGGAAAAAACGGAATTTGGTTTAAAAGTTGGGAAAATGTTGGTTTGAATGTCCAGGGTGAGTGGAATGTGTTGATGTTGGAATGCTTTGAAAAATATCACTTTCATTTCAATGGAAACTTCCTGGAAATTTGGGGAAAAGCAGAATTAATGAGTTGAAATTGTTCAAGTAATAACAGTTTTTTTTTTTATCAAAAATTGGTGTTACGGAATTTCAGAAAAAACGGATATTTTTCAAGTTTGTAAACCAACTGGCTTTTTTGTCCTAGTTAAGAGGAATGTTTTGACAGTGGAACGCTTGAAATATGTTGAAAAATGTGAAAGGAGTAGTTTAAGTTAAAAAAGGTAAAATAGGTTACAAAAAAATGGGAATTCCTGGAAATTTGTTGAGGGTGGAAAAATTGTAGTTTGAATGTCCAGGATGAGTTAATAAACAAGTGTAAAAATATGATGTTACAATAAAATATTGTTTAAAACAACTTATTAACATACTAGTGTAAAAATATGATGTTATAATAAAATATTGTTCCTGGAAAAGGTTCTTTTTAATTGAGAAATGGTATTAGGGAATTCCTGGAATTCTGGGAAAACAGGAATTTTTTTCCTGATTAAGAGTAATATTTGGATGGTAGAACGGTTGAAATGTGTTGAAAATGTGAAAGGAGTAGTCCAACTTAAAAAAGGTAAAATAAGGTTACAAAAAAACGGGAATTCCTGGTAATTTGTTGAAGGTGGAAAAATGGTAGTTTGAATGTCCAGGATGAGTTTGAAGGTGGAATGGTTTAAATGGGTTGAAGAATGTCCCATTGATTTCAATGGGAATTTTCCCCCAAAAATTGAAAATGGTAAAAAATGTTCTGAATGAGTTTAAAAGGTTGGTATTGGAATTTTTCAAATCGGTCGAGAAATGTTGAAGCAGTAACCTTTTTAATTGAGGAATGGTATTAGGGAATTTCGGGAAAACTGGATTTTTTTTCCTGATTAAGAGTAATGTTTTGATGGTAGAACGGTTGAAAAATGTGAAAGGAGTAGTTTAAGTTAAAAAAAAAAAGGTAAAATAGGTTACAAAAAAACGTGAATTCCTGGAAATTTGTTGAAGGTGGAAAAATGGTAGTTTGAATGTCCAGGATGAGTTGAAGGTGGAATGGTTTGAAGAATGTCCTATTGATTTTAATGGGAATTTTCCAAAAAATTGGGTAATTCCGGGAAAAACGGAATGTTTTTTGAAAATGGTAAAAAAAAATGTTCTGAATGGAATTTTTCAAATCCGTCGAAAAATGTTGAAGCAGTAACCTTTTTAATTGAGAAATGGTATTAGGGAATTCCTGGAATTTTGGGAAAACTGGATTTTTTTTTCCCTGATTAAGAGTAATGTTTTGATGGTGGAACGGTTGAAATGTGTTGAAAAATGTGAAAGGAGTAGTCTGACTTAAAAAAGGTGAAATAAGGTTACCAAAAAAATGGGAATTCCTGGTAATGTGTTGAAGGTGGAAAAATGGTAGTTTGAATGTCCAGGATGAGTTGAGAGTGGAATGGTTTGAATGGGTTGAAGAATGTCCCATTGATTTCAATGGGAAATTTCCCCCCAAAATTTGAAAATGGCAAAAAAAAATTCTTAATGAGTTTAAAAGGTTGGTATTGGAATATTTCAAATCGGTCGAGAAATGTTGAAGTAGTAACATTTTTAATTGACAAATGGTATTAGGGAATTCCTGGAATTCCAGGAAAACCGGGATTTTTTCCAGTTCAAATAACTTTGTTTTTTGTTCTGATTAAGAAGAAATGTTTTGACGGTGGAACAGTTGAAATCTGTTGAAAAATGTGAGAGGAGTAGTCTAACTTAAAAAAGGTCAAATAGGTTACAAAAAATGGGAATTCCTGGAAATTTGTTGAAGGTGGAAAAATGGTAGTTTGAATGTCCAGGATGAGTTGAAGGTGGAATGGTTTGAAGAATGTCCTATTGATTTCAATGGGAATTTTCCCCAAAATTTGGTAATTCCGGGAAAAACGCAATGTTCTTTGAAAATGGTAAAAAATGGTTGGTTTTGGAATTTTTCAAATCGGTTGAGAAATGTTGAAGCAGTAACCTTTTTAATAGAGAAATGGTATTAGGGAATTCCTGGAATTTTGGGAAAACTGGAATTTTTTTCCTGATTAAGATGTTTTGATGCTGGAATGGTTGAAATGTGTTGAAAAATGTGAAAGGAGTAGTTTAAGTTAAAAAAGGTAAAATAGGTTACAAAATAGGTTACGGGAATTCCTGGAAATTTGTTGAACGTGGAAAAATGGTAGTTTGAATGTCCAGGATGAGTTGAATGTGTGGAAGGTGCAATAGCTTGAGTGGGTTGAAGACTATGGGAATTGTGGAAATGGCCAATTAATTTTGAATGGGAAAAAAGTCCCGGAAAACCTGGAATTCTGGGAAATCAGGGAATTTTTTTTTTTGAATTTGTCAAAGAAAATCCCGCGATTCCCAAATAGGCTGAACACTTTGAAGTTCGAACACTTTGATTTGGTTGAAAAATGTGGAAATGGAAGTTTGAAAAATGGCCAATTAATTTTGAATGGGAAAAAATGTTTCGGAAACCTGGAATTCTGGTAAATCTGGGATTTTTTTTTTTTTTTTTTGTCAAGCTAAAGCCCGCGACTCCCAAATAGGCTGAACACTTTGACGTTGAAACGCTTTGAATCGGGTGAAAAATGTGGAAATGGTGGGAGTTTGAAAAATGGCCAATTCATTCTGAATGGGAAAAATGTCCCTGGAAAACTGGAATTCGGGGAAATCCAGGAATTTATTAAGGGAAAGCCAACGACTCCCAAATAGGCTGAACACTTAGAAGTTGGAACGCTTTTAATCGTGTGGAAATGGTGGAAGTTTGAAAAATAGCCAATTAATTTTGAATAAGAAAAAATGTCCTAGATAACATGGAATTCTGGGAAATCTGGGATTTTTTTTTTTTTTTTTTAGAATTTGTCAAGGGAAAGGCCGCAACTCCCAAATAGGCTGAACACTTTGAAGTTGAAACGCTTTGAATCGGGTGAAAAATGTGAAAATGGTGGGAGTTTTAAAAATGGCTAATTCATTTTGAATAGGAAAGAAATGTCCCGGAAACCTGGATTTCTGGGAATTTTTGGAATTTATCAAGAGAAAGCCCGCGATTTCCGAATAGGCTGAACACTTTTAAGTTGGAACGCTTTGAATCGGGTGAAAAATGTGGAAATGGTGGGAGTTTGAAAAATGGCCAATTGATTTTGAATGGGAAAAATGTCCACGGAAACCTGGAATTCTGGGAAATCTGGGAATTTCTAGAATTTATCAAGGGAAAGCCCGTGGCTTCCAAATAGGCCGAACACTCTGAAGTTAGAACGCTTTGAATAGGGTGAAAAATGTGAAAATGGTGGGAGTTTGAAAAATGGCCAATTCATTCTGAAAGGGAAAAATGTCCCTGGAAACCTGGAATTCTGGGAAATGCGGGAATTTCTGGAATTTATCAAGGGAAAGCCCGCGATTCCCGAATAGGCTGAACACTTTGAAGTTGGAACGCTTTGAATCGGGTGAAAAATGTGGAAATGGTGGAAGTTTGAAAAATAGCCAAAATATTTTGAATGGGAAAAAATGTCCCAGAAACCTGGAATTCTGGGAAATCTGGGAATTTGTCAAGCAAAAGCCCGCGACTCCCAAACAGGCTGAACACTTTGAAGTTGGAACGCTTTGAATAGGGTGAAAAATGTGAAAATGGTGGGAGTTTGAAAGATGGCCAATTCATTTTGAATGGGAAAAATGTCCCCGGGAACCTGGAATTCTGGCAAATCTGGGAATTTTTTTTTTAATTTGTCAAGCTAAAGCCCGCGACTCCCAAACAGGCTGAACACTTTGAAGTTGCAACGCTTTGAATCGGGTGAAAAATGTGAAAATGGTGGAAGTTTGAAAAATGGCCAATTCATTCTGAATGGGAAAAATGTCCCCGGAAACCTGGAATTCTGGGATAATCCGGGAATTTGGGGAATTTATCAAGGGAAAGCCCACGGCTCCCAAATAGGCTGAACACTTTGAAGTTGAAACGCTTTGAATCGGGTGAAACATGTGGAAGGTAGAGCGCGTCAAAGTGTGGAGAAGAAGAACACCAAATAGAAAAGCATGTGAATGTTTGGAGCGTTCACACAATAAAAAAATAAAACCTTGGCATCAGCTCACCTGTGTCGCTGTGCTTGTCCACGTGACACTGTAGCCGGAAGTCTTGGCTCCACCCACACAGCTCCTCGCCGCCGGACAGCCACACGCCGAGGTGCTCCAACACCAGCAAACACTGACACACGTGTCACTTCCTGTCCGCCCACAATCACGCCTCACCACAAAATCAACAACACCCGACTACCTTGACAGAAGACTGCAGGTCCAGAACGGTCTGGACTCGGTTCCCCGTGTCCGGGTCCCACAACTGAGGGCGGCGGGTTAAGGACAAGGCAGAGAGAGAGAAAAAAAAAATGGGTCTTTGGCGACCCCCTGTGAGGATACGCTGACACTGCGGTCGGAGGAGGCGGTGATGAGGCAGGTGTGCGCCGTCAGCTCGTCCTGGCGGCGGAAGACGGCGATGGCGGTGATCTGCTGGGAGTGACCCCTCAGCTCCTGGAGCCTCTCGCCTGTCTGACGCCAGCGACACAATAAACTAAATGTCAGGGAAATCTTCACATTTGTATACTTTGTCTAAAAGCCGTGAAGTTGTCACCGCGAGTAAAAGGTAAATAAAAATTAAATAACATGATTTGTTCATCCTTTTCAACTTATATTCAATTGAATAGACTGCAAATGTAAGATATTTCACGTTCAAAGTGCTAAACTTTGTTATTTTCTGCAAATATTAGCTCATTTGGAATTTGATGCGTGTTTTAAAAAAGCTGGCACAAGTGCCAAAAAAGACTGAGAAAGTTGAGGAATGCTCATCAAACACTTATTTGGAACATCCCACAGGTGAACATGGCTAATTGGGAACAGGTGGGTGCCATGATTGGGTATAAAAGCAGCTTCCATGAAATGCTCAGTCATTCACAAACAAGGACGTGGAAAAATGCCTGAGCAAATTGTTTACAAACAACATTTCTCAACCAGCTATTGCAAGGAATTTAGAGATTTCACCATCTACGCTCCGTAATATCATCAAAAGGTTCAGAGAATCTGTAAAAATATTACGCTCATATTACGGACCTTGGGCCCCTCAGGCGGTACTGGATAAAAAGCGACATCAGTGTGTAAAGGATATCACCACATGGGCTCGGGAACACTTCAGGAAACCGCTGTCAGTAACTACAGTTTGTCGCTACATCTGTAAGTGCAACTTAAATCTCTACTATGCAAAGCCAAAGCCATTTATCAACAACATCCAGAAACGCCGCCGGACTGATGCAAAGTGGAAAAGTGTTCTGTGGTCGGACGAGTCCACATTTGAAATTGTTTTTGCTTGTTTGCAACAATGTTTCCGCAAGACGATATGATTATTTCGCCCTTTTTAATAGCGACATACTTCCTGTCACGTGGTAGTTACCCTATCTTGCCACCAGAGGGAGACATAGACAATGTCTAACTCAACAGTGCTTATGCACCATTCATTTTTAATGGACTGTTTTAATAGTCCATTTAAATGTGGTTGTATATTTATTTTATAACACAATGTAGAGTATATTATATTATATATAACATTATACATATTATTGCACATTATATTGCCTAAATGTCTCTTAATCATTCTTTGTATGTGTTACCCTTTAGACCAGTGGTGCCCAACCACCGGGCTCGATTGGTACCGGGCCGCAGAATGATTTTTTATTAATTTTTATTTTGTTTTTTATCGATTAATTTTTTTTTCTTATTAAATCAACATAAAAAAACACAAGATACACTTACAATTAGTGCACCAACCCCAAAAAAACTCCCTTTTTCATGACCAAATTATCAAGCGCTGACCGGTCCGCAGCTACAAAAAGGTTGGGGACCACTGCTCTATTTGACACGAGCACTCTACTGTTTTTAAGGATCTACTGTAAAAACACTAGGCAAAGATCCTCTATATAACAGGAGCACTATCGTTGTTTAGGATCTACTGCAGGGGTCGGCAACCCACGGCGCCAGAGCCGCATGCGGCTCTTGGATCACTCCGATGTGGCTCAGCCGCATACTTGCTGACCCCATTTTTCCGGGAGGAATTCCGGATTTCAGTGCCTCTCCCAGAAATCTCCCCAGGATAACATTCTCAGATTTTCACCCGGACAACAATATTGAGGGCGTGTCGTGATGGCAATGCCTTAGACGTCCTCTCGACCGTATCGTCGCGTCCGCTTTAGTACTATGCTATCTGGCTGCCGGCCGGCCACATCTAGTGTGCGGCTGCTGACACAACGCTCGAGTGACTGCAAGGCATACTTGTTCAACAGCCATACAGGTCACACTGAGGGTTGTTATATAAACAACTTTAACACTCTTGCTAATGTGCGCCACACTGTGAACCCACACCAAACAAAAATGACAAACACATTTCGGGAGTACATCCGCACTGTAACACAACATAAACACAATGGAATAAATACCCAGAATCCCATGCATCCCTAACTCCTCCGGGCTACATTATACACCCCCGCTACCACCTAACCCGACCACTCCTAAAGCTTTGAACTGAACTCTCGCGGCTGTGTTGGAGCCACTATGGATTGAACTGTCACAGTATTATGTTAGACCCGCTCGACATCCATTGCTTTCGGTCCCCTAGAGGGGGGGGGGGGGGGGGGGGGGGGGGGTTGCCCACATTTGAGGTCCTCTCCAAGGTTTCTCATAGTCAGCATTGTCACTGGCGTCCCACTGGATGTGAATTCTCCCTGCCCACTGGGTGTGAGTTTTCCTTGCCCTTTTGTGGGTTCTTCCGAGGATGTTGTAGTCGTAATGATTTGTGCAGTCCTTTGAGACATTTATGATTTAGGGCTATATAAATAAACATTGATTGATTGATTGATAAACACAACAGAACAAATACCCCGAATCCCATGCATCCTTAACTCTTCCCGGCTACATTATACACTCCCACTACACTACCAGCGTTAGTCGGTTGAGGTGGGCAGGGGTGGGAGGGGGGATGTTTGGTGGTAGCGGGGGTGTATAAAGTAGCCCGGAGGAGTTCGGGATGCATGGGATTCGGAGTATTTGTTCCGTTTTGTTTATGTTGTGTTACAGTGCGGATGTTCTCCCGAAATGTGTTTGTCATTCTTGTTTGGTGTGGGTTCACAGTGTGGCGCACATTAGTAAGAGAGTTAAAGTTGTTTATATGGCCACCCTCAGTGTAACCTGTATGGCTGTTGAACAAGTATGCCTGGCAGTCGCCTATGTGTGTTTGCAGAAGTCCCTTACATGTGAATGAGCTGGTAAGCTGTTTGTTACGGTTGTAGAGGGCGCTAAACGCATTGTCATCATGGCACGCCCTTATTATTGTTGTTTGGGTGAAAACCAGCAGACAGTCGAGAGAATTAGTTGCTCTGAAACTCGGTAGTCTCCCGGAAAAATTGAAATGGTTGGCAAATGTGATGTCAAGCGGTATTCAAATAAAACTCGCACTAATATTAAATTTTCATACTAAGGTGCGGGCCGCATGTCTGAGACCCCGGGTTTATACATAGCACAAAGCAAAAAAAAAAAACTTTGTACGCTGAGTTATTTCATTTTAAATTTCAAAAGAGTCTTTATTCTTTATTTTGTGAAATGGGTCAAAATGGCTCTGAGTGGTAAAGGTTGCCGACCCCTGCTCTACTGTAAAAACACTAGGCGAAGATCCTCTATTTGACACAAGCACTCCACCCTTGTTAAGGATCTACTTTAAAAACACGAGGCAAAGATCCTCTATTTGACAAGAGCACCGAAGACTGGGGTCAGAGAAGTAAGAGACCCCCTGCAGTGCGGCGACATTACCTCAACGTTCCAGACCAGCACCAGGCCGTCATCTCCTGCGGACGCACATCTGGGTGGGGGGAAATAAACACACATCATCAACACCTCGGAGGGAAGTAACTAGAGTCCATTTCCCGTCTGCCACCGAGAGGTCTTAAAAGAATATCTGTACCCTTTGACCCTGCTCTTGGCCCCCCTGTTTCCCCCCCCCGGGCCCCCTTCTCCCGTCCCCACGCACAGGATGAGGCGGATAAAAAGAGATGAGAAAAGCCGAGGTGACACGTTTTCAGACTTGGAAAGCAATCTGGAGGGAATTTTCTGGCCTTTGCCCCCCGACTGCGGACTTGTGTGTGTGTGTGTGTGTGTGTGTGTGTGTGTGTGTGTGTGTGTGTGTGTGTGTGTGTGGCCAGGACATTGAGGACGGAGTTATTACTGGAGGACGCCGGGCGTGAAGTCCCACACACACACTTTGTTGTGTTATAAATCCCAATCTGCCCACTTATACAGACTTATTGGACCATGGCGAGGAGAACAGATGTGTGTGTGTGTGTGTGTGTGTGTGTGTGTGTGTGTGTGGGGCTACTGTACAGTCGGGGGTGATGATGGTGCTCCTGTCATGCTCTGCGACTTCCCCGCGGGGTCCAGACTCTCCTGTCAATCAGCCGGAGGGGGGGGGTTGGGGGGTTTGAGGGGGGGGGGGGGCTTACCTGAAGTCATCAATCTGCACCAGAAATCGAACGATGTCAAAATGTCCCCTCAGCACTTGCAGCTCAGTGAAGCAGTTTTTGGGCTGTTCCTCGCCGATGCACAGCGCGCCGCTTTTCTGCCGATGTAAGACGGAAAGGAGGAGGACAAAAAAGTAGAGCCGCTTAACAAAGTCAGACAGCCGCTAATGCGATATGCATGTCAGTCGTCAAATTGGACACTTTTTCCACGATTTTTTTCACATTTATTTCATTATAAGTAATTGGCATACTGTAAATATAGCATTAGTTTCACTGATGTGGCGTTCAGGTACAGTGGGTAATCTCGACAAAGACAACCCAAACACTTGTACTGTTGTGACATTCAAGTACTCTGAGTAATCTTCAATACTTCGACTGACGTATCATGTCAAGGTACTGTTTTGCATTAAAGGTACAAAGTGACGTTCAAGTACACCAAGTAATCTTGAATACTTCGGTTAAAACACTCATGTATCCCATTGAAGTGATGTTCAGGTACAGTAGGTTGTCTGCCCATTGCAACTTAAATACAGGTACAATAACGTCCTGAGAAAAAGTCACCTAAAAAATTTGTATTGTTGCGGTGGTGTGGCGTTCAGGTACAATATGTTCCTGGCGGAAAAAATGACCTAAAACGTAGTGTGGCATTCAGGTACAATATGTTCCTGGGAAAAAAATGACCTAAAACGTGGTGTGCCCTTCAGGTACAATATGCTCCTGGGAAATAGTGACCTACAAAATTTGTGTTGTTGTGGTGGTGTGGCATTCAGGTACAGTATGGTCTTGGGAAAAATTACCCAAAACATTAGTGTTGTTGCGGTGCTGTGGCTTTCAAGTACAGTATGTTCTTGGGAAAAAATGACCTAGAACAGTGTTGTTGCGGTGGTGTGGCGTTCAGGTACAATATGTTCCTGGGGAAAAAATTAACCTAAAACATTAGTGTTGTTGCGGTGGTGTGGCGTTCAGGTACAATATGGTCCTGGAAAAAAAAATGACCTAAAAAATTAGCGTTGTTGTGGTAGTGTGGCATTCAGGTACAGTATGTTGTTGGGAAAAAAATACCTAAAACATTAGTGTTGTTGCGGTGCTGTGGTGTTCAGGTACAATATGTTCCGGGGGAAAAGTGACTTAAAAAATTTGTGTTGTTGTGGTGTGGCGTTCAAATACAGTACGTTCTTGGGAAAAAATGACCTAAAACATTAGTGTTGTTGCGGTGCTGTGGTGTTCAGGTACAATATGTTCCGGGGGAAAAGTGACTTAAAAAATATGCGTTGTTGTAGTGTGGCGTTCAAGTACAGTACGTTCTTGGGAAAAAATGACCTAAAACATTAGTGTTGTTGCGGTGCTGTGGTGTTCAGGTACAATATGTTCCGGGGGGGAAAAAGGCCTAAAACATTACTGTTGTTTCGGTGGTGTGGCGTTCAGGTACAATACGTTCCTGGGAAAAAAATGAACCAAAAACATTAGTGTTGTTGCAGTGGTGTGGCGTTGAGGGAAAGTACGTTCTTGTGAAAAAAAATACCCTAAACATTAGTGTTGTTGTTGTGGTGTGGCGTTCAGGTAGAATAAATTCCAGGGAAAAAATGACATAAAATATTAATGCTCTTGCTGTGTTGTGGCGTTCATGTACAGTACGTTCTCTGGAATAAATGGACTAAAACAATAGTGTTGTTGCTGGGGTGTGATGTTCAGGTACAGTACGTTATAGAAATATTAAACTAAAACATTGTTGTTTTTTGCCGCTGTGTGACGTTCGGGCACAATATGTTCTTGGGGAAAAAATGACCTAAAACGTTAGTGTTGTTGCGGTGCTGTGGTGTTCAGGTACAATATGTTCCGGGGGGGAAAAAGGCCTAAAACATTACTGTTGTTTCGGTGGTGTGGCGTTCAGGTACAATACGTTCCTGGGAAAAAAATGAACCAAAAACATTAGTGTTGTTGCAGTGGTGTGGCGTTGAGGGAAAGTACGTTCTTGTGAAAAAAAATACCCTAAACATTAGTGTTGTTGTTGTGGTGTGGCGTTCAGGTAGAATAAATTCCTGGGAAAAAATGACATAAAATATTAGTGCTCTTGCTGTGTTGTGGCGTTCATGTACAGTACGTTCTCTGGAATAAATGGACTAAAACAATAGTGTTGTTGCTGTGGTGTGATGTTCAGGTACAGTACGTTATAGAAATATTAAACTAAAACATTGTTGTTTTTTGCCGCTGTGTGACGTTCGGGCACAATATGTTCTTGGGGAAAAAATTACCTAAAACGTTAGTGTTGTTGCTGTGGTGTGGCGTTCAGGTGCAGTACGTTCTCGAGAATAAATTGACTAAAACAATAATGTTCAGATAAAGTAAATTATAGAAATATTTAACCAAAACATTGGTGGTTTGGCCTTTGTGTGACGTTCGGGTACAATACGTTCTTGGGGAAAAAATTATCTTAAACATTAGTGTTATTGCTGTGGTGTGGCGTTCAGGTACAGTACGTTCTCGAGAATAAATTGACTAAAACAATAATATTCAGATACAGTAAATTATAGAAATATTTAACCAAAACATTGGTGTTTTTGCCTTTGTGTGACGTTCGGGTACAATACGATCTCGGGGAAAAAATTATCTAACACATTAGTGTCGTTGCGGTTGTGAGCCGTTCACTACAGTACATTCTCTGGAAAAAAAATACCAAAAACAAAGTTGTTGCTGTAGTGTGGCTTTCAGGTACAGTACGGTCTCTGGAATAAAAGGACTAAAACAATAGTGTTGTTGCTGGGGTGTGACGTTCAGGTACAGTACCTTATAGAAATATATAACCAAAACATTGGTGTTTTTGCCACTGTGTGACGTTCGGGTACAGTACGATCCTCGGGGAAAAAATTACCTAAAACATTTGTGTTATTGCTGTGGTGTGTTGTTCAGGTTCAGTACATTTTCTGGAAAGGATTTAGTACAACATTGGTGTTGCTGCCGTGACGTTCAGGTACGGTACGGTATTGGGAAGAAATTAGTTAAAACAATAGTGTTGGCACTGTGGTGTGACGTTCAGGTTGAGTAGGTTTTCTGTAATAGATTCACTTGAACATTAGTGTTGTTGCCGTGGTGTGACGTTCAGGTACAGCACATATTCAGAAATGTGTATGAAAAACATTGGTGCTGTTGCCGTGGTGCGATGTTCAGGTACAGCACGTTATCGGGAATAAATGACCTAAAACATTAGGGTTGTTGCCTTTGTGTGACGTTCATGTACATAATCAGAAACATGTTTTTAAAACAATAGTGTTGTTGCTGTGGTGTGGCGTTCAGGTACAGTACGGTATCTGGAAGAAATTAATTAAAACAATAGTGTTGTTACTGTGGCGTGACGTTCAGGTACAGCACATATTCAGAAATACGGATGAAAAACATTGGTGATGTTATCGTGGTGTGACATTCAGGTACAGTACATAATCAGAAACATGTATTTAAAATAATAGTGCTGTTGCCTCAGTGTGACATTCAGGTACAGTACATAATCAGAAACATGTATTTAAAATAATAGTGCTGTTGCTGTGGTGTGGCGTTCAAGTGCAGTACACGTGTTCCTGCTGTGGTGTGACGTTCAGGTACAGTACAGTATCAGGAATAAATTAAATAAAACAACAGTGTTGTTGATGTGGTGTGGCGTTCAGGTGCAGCGCATATTCAGAAATATGTATGAAAAACATTGGTGATGTTGTCGTGGTGTGATGTTCAGGTACAACACGTTATTAGAAATAAACGGCCTTAGTGTGAATGTGAGTATGAATGTTGTCTGTCCATCTGTGTTGGCCATGCGACTTGTCCAGGGTGTACGCCGCCTTCCGCACAATTGTAGCTGAGATAGGCAGCAGCGCCCCCCGCCACCCCAAAGGGAATAAGCGGTAGAAAATGGATGGATGGGCCTTAAACATTGGTGTTGTTGCCTCAGTGTGATGTTCAGGTACAGTACATAATCAGAAACATGTATTTAAAATAATAGTGCTGTTGCTGTGGTGTGGCGTTCAAGTGCAGTCCACTGTTCCTGCTGTGGTGTGACGTTCAGGTACAGTACAGTATTAGGAATAAATTAAATAAAACAACAGTGTTGTTGCCGTGGTGTGATGTTCAAGTACAGTACGTTATCGGAAATAAATAGCCTAAAACATTAGTGGTGTTGGCTTGGTGTGACGTTCATGTACAGTACATACTCTAAAACATTTATTCAAAATAATAGTGTTGTGTGGCGTGGCGTTCAGGTGCAGTATGTTATCGGGAATAAATTACCTAAAACAGTGTTGCTGCTATGATGTGACGTTCAGATACAGTACGTTATCTGGAGAGATTTACTTAGTGCATGATCAGAAACATTTATTCAAAATAATAGTGTTGTTGCTGTGGTGTGGCGTTCAGGTGCAGTATATATCGGGAATAAATTATCAACAACATTACTGCTGTTACCTTGGTGTGACGTTCATGTACAGATTGTAAAATAATAACGTTGTTGCTGTGGTGTGACATTCAGGTGCAGTACGTTATTGGGAATAAGTTATCTAAAACATTAGTGTTGTTACCTTGGTGTGACGTTTATGTACAGTACATAATTGGGAAAAAATATCTAAAACATTTGTGTTGTTGCTATGGTGTGACGTTCAGGTACAGTACAGTATCGGGAAGACATTAATCAAAACAATAGTGTTGCTACTGGGGTGTGACGTTCAGGTACAGCACATTTTCTGAAATAGATTTAGTACAACATTGGTGTTGCCGTGGTGTGACCTTCAGGTACAGCACGTTATCGGGAATAAATTACCTAAAACAGGGTTGTTGCCTTGGTGTGACGTTCAAGTACATAATCAGCAACATGTATTTAAAACAATAGTCGTGTTGCTGTGGTGTGGCGTTCAGGTACAGCACGGTATCTGGAATATATTAATTAAAACAATCGAGTTTTTACTGTGGTGTGACGTTCAGGTACAGTACGTTATCTGGAGAGGTTTACTAAAACGGTGTTGACGTGGTTTGAATCAGAAAATATTAGCCTTGTTGATGTGGTGTGACGTTCAGGTACAGTACGGTATTGGGAAGAAATTAATTAAAACAACAATGTTGCTACTGTGGTGTGACGTTCAGGTAGAGTAGGTTTTCTGGAATAGATTCAATTGAACATTGGTGTCGTTACTGTGGTGTGACGTTCAGGTACAGCACATATTCAGAAATACCTATGAAAAACATTGGTGCTGTTGCCGTGGTGTGATGTTCAGGTACAGCACGTTATCGGGAATAAAGGGCCTAAAACATTAGTGTTGTTGCCTTGGTGTGACGTTCATGTACAGTACATAATCAGAAACATTTATTCAAAATAATAGTGCTGTTGCTGTGGTGTGGCGTTCAGGTGCAGTATGGTATTGGGAAAAAATGATCTACAACATTACTGTTGTTACCTTGGTGTGACGTTCATGTACAGATTGTAAAATAATAGTGTTGTTGCTGTAGTGTGACATTCAGGTGCAGTACGTTATTGGGAATAAATTACCTAAAACATTAGTGTCGTTACCTTTGTGAGACGTTCATGTACAGTACATAATTGGGAAAAAAATATCTAAAACATTTGTGTTGTTGCTGTGGTGTGACGTTCAGGTACAGTACGGTTTTGGGAAGAAATTAATTAAGACAATGTTGCTACTGTGGTGTGACGTTCAGGTACATTACATTTTCTGAAATAGATTTAGTACAACATTGGTGTTGTTGCCGTGGTGTGACCTTCAGGTACAGCACATAGTCAGAAATATGCATGAAAAACATTGGTGCTGTTGTCGTGGTGTGATGTTCAGGTGCAGCACGTTATCGGGAATAAATTACCTTAAACAGGGTTGTTGCCTTGGTGTGACGTTCATGTACATAATCAGCAACATGTATTTAAAACAATAGTCTTGTTGCTGTGGTGTGGCGTTCAGGTACAGCACGGTATCGGGAAGAAATTAATCAAAACAGTGTTGCTACTGTGGTGTGACATTCAGGTACAGTACGGTTTTGGGAAGAAATTAAATGTTGCTACTGTGATGTGACGTTCAAGTACAGTACATTTTCTGGAATAGATTTAGTACAACATTGGTGTTGTTGCCGGGGCGTGACCTTCAGGTACAGCACATATTCAGAAATATGCATGAAAAACATTGGTGCTGTTGTCGTGGTGTGACGTTCAGGTACAGCACGTTATCGGGAATAAATTACCTAAAATAGGGTTTTTGCCTTGGTGTGACGTTCATGTACATAATCAGCAACATGTATTTAAAACAATAGTCTTGTTGCTGTGATGTGGCGTTCAGGTACAGTACGGTATCTGGAATAAATTAATTAAAACAATCGTGTTTTTACTGTGGTGTGACGTTCAGGTAAAACGCGTTATCGGAAATAAATTACCTAAAATAGGGTTGTTGCCTTGGTGTGACGTTCATGTGCATAATCAGCAACATGTATTTAAAACAATAGTGTCGTTGCTGTGGTGTGGCATTCAGGTACAGTCCGGTATCTGGAAGAAATTAATTAAAACAATTGTCTTTATACTGCTGCGATGAGGTGGCGACTTGTCCAGGGTGTACCCCGCCTTCCGCCCAGTTGTAGCTGAGAAAGGCACCAGCGCCCCGCGCAACCACAAAGGAAATAAGCGGTAGAAAATTGATGGATGGATGGTGTTTATACTGTGGTGTGACGTTCAGGTACAGCAGGTACAGCGCATATTCATAAATACGTATGAAAAACATTAGTGATGTTGTCGTGGTGTGATGTTCAGGTACAGCACGTTATTAGAAATAAACGGCCTTAGATATTGGTGTTGTTGCTTCAGTGTGACGTTCATGGACAGTACATAATCAGAAACATGTATTTAAAATAATAGTGCTGTTGCTGTGGTGTGGCGTTCAAGTGCAGTATGCGTGTTCCTGCTGTGGTGTGACGTTCAGGTACAGTACAGTATCAGGAATAAATTAAATAAAACGAAAGTGTTGTTGATTTGGTGTGGCGTTCAGGTAGAGTACGGTATCTGGAAGAAATTAATTAAAACAATTGTGTTTTTACTGTGGTGTGACGTTCAGGTACATCGCATATTCAGAAATATGTATGAAAAACATTGGTGATGTTGTCGTGGTGTGATGTTCAGGTACAACACGTTATTAGAAATAAACGGCCTTAGTGTGAATGTGAGTATGAATGTTGTCTGTCTATCTGTGTTGGCCCTGCGATGAGGTGGCGACTTGTCCAGGGTGTACACCGCCTTCCGCCCAAATGTAGCTGAGACAGGCACCAGTGCCCCCCGCAACCACAAAGGGAATAAGCGGTAGAAAATGGATGAATGAGCCTTAAACATTGGTGTTGTTGCCTCAGTGTGACGTTCATGGACAGTGCATAATCAGAAACATGTATTTAAAATAATAGTGCTGTCGCTGTGGTGTGGAGTTCAAGTGCAGTACGTGTGTTGCTGCTGTGGAGTGACGTTCAGGTACAGTACAGTACCAGCAATAAATCAAATAAAACAACAGTGTTGTTGATGTTGTGTGGCGCTCAGGTGCAGTACGGTATCTGGAAGAAATTAATTAAAACAATCGTGATTGTACTGCGGTGTGACGTTCAGGTACAGCGCATATTCAGAAATATGTATGAAAAACATTGGTGATGTTGTCGTGGTGTGATGTTCAGGTACAGCACATTATTAGAAATAAACGGCCTTAGTGTGAATGTGAGTATGAATGTTGTCTGTCTATCTGTGTTGGCCGTTCGACTTGTCCAGGGTGTACGCCGCCTTCCGTCCAATTGTAGCTGAGATAGGCAGCAGCGCCCCCCGCGACCCCAAAGGGAATAAGCGGTAGTAAATGGATGGATGGATGGATGGATGGGCCTTAAACATTAGTGTTGTTGCCTCAGTGTGACGTTCAGGTACAGTACATAATCAGAAACATGTATTTAAAATAATAGTGCTGTTGCTGTGGTGTGGCGTTCAGGTACAGAACAGTATCAGGAATAAATTAAATAAAACAACAGTGTTGTTGACGTGGTGTGACGTTCAGGTACAGTACAGTATCAGGAATAAATGAAATAAAATGTGACGTTCAGGTACAGTGCGGTATCACGAAACAAATAAAACAGCGTTGTTGGTGTGGTGTGACGTTCAGGTACAGTACGTTATCTGGGGAGGTTTATTCAAACATTAGTGTTGTGACGTTCTGAAAGTTCGAATAAGCATTGCCACGAGCAGGTGCATGTTGCGTTCGCGTTACATCTCACCTCCACGGAGCTTTGAGCTTCGCGACCACCAAAAATCCACCGAAGCATGCCGCCTGTCTCTTTGAAACAGATATTGGCAGCTGGCTGAACGTGCAGAGAGAAGACAATGTCACCATATTTGAAGATAAATGGCCAATTATGACATTAAAAATGTGTTTTTTTTAACTGAACGTTAGCCAAACTAGCTCATGCTAGCTTATGAGCAATATAGCTTACCGGTCATCGGAGTGTGATTTATGCTGTCATTGACCGTCGAACTTGTGGCTTTGACGATATTAATTATTGGTTAGAAGCACGCAAAGTGAGCGACATGCTTTAAATATATATTAAAAAAAAGAGAAGTGAAACGCAGCTGCGACAAAATCAGCGTTCATATGACGCCACTACGGGAGCCTTTGTAGGACAATTACATTACTACGATATTAGCGAGCTTTTATTTTAAATTAGTTTTAAACACCCAGTGTCACTTTTGACCATATATTATCCACTAATAGCTCTTCTATCAGCGTAAACATGTTCAATGGTGAGATGGAGGGATATTTTATATAGTTTAAATAGCGCTCTACCACAAACACTTTTAGGGTGTCATTTCGCTAATGTCCACTAGATGGTAGTGTAGGTCAATGTTACAATGGCGGTGATATGAACACATTTCCATCCATTCCCTACCGCTTGTCCCTCTAAGTACAATAAAAATGAAACTAAAATATTTTTGGGGTCAGTTCAGTTCCTCTCTTCTTTTTAACTCATTTTAACAAAGAGGTGATTAACTAATAAATCCTATCCTAAACCCCATAGTGGTGTGACTTGTGACAAGCATCCACATGATGGGGATGTTTTGCCTTATTAATAAAAATAAATAAATAAATTAATAAAATAATAATAAAATATATATATATACATACATATGAGATAGGCACCAGCGCACCCCGCGACCCCAAAGGGAATAAGCAGCAGAAAATGGATGGATGAATGGATGTACATATACATACATACACATATATGTATATATATATATATATATATATATATATACATATATATTTTATACATACATATATACACATATGTGTATATATACATATATGTATGTATATATATATACAGTATATACATATACGTATATATATATATATATATATACATACATATACGTGTGTGTGTATATATATATATATATATACACCCACACACACGTACATATATATATATATATATATATATATATATACAGTGGGGCAAAAAAGTATTTAGTCAGCCAGCAATTGTGGCAAGTTCTCCCACTTAAAATGATGACAGAGGTCTGTAATTTTCATCATAGGTACACTTCAACTGTGAGAGACAGAATGTGAAAAAAATAAATCCAGTAATTCACATTGTGGGAATTTTAAAGGATATATTTGTAAATTATGGTGGAAAATAAGTATTTGGTCAACCATTCAAAGCTCTCAGTGATGGAAGGAGGTTTTGGCTCAAAATCTCACGATACATGGCCCCATTCATTCTTTCCTTAACACGGATCAATGGTCCTGTCCCCTTAGCAGAAAAACAGCCTCAAAGCATGATGTTTCCACCCCCATGCTTCACAGTGGGTATGGTGTTCTTGGGATGCAACTCAGTATTCTTCTTCCTCCAAACACGACAAGTTGAGTTTATACCAAAATGGATACATGGATGATGCAGCAGAGGATTGGGAGAATGTCATGTGGTCAGATGAAACCAAAATAGAACTTTTTGGTATAAACTCAACTCGTGTGCTAATGAAACCACTTTAGTCATATTTTTTGCGCTGAAGAAAATTCTCGGACTTTATCTCCAGACCTCTTTTGTCGGATATTGTCATTACTGCCACCTGTGGTGAAAAATTGTATTACGACTGATTAACGATGTGGACCACAGTTGAGAAACACATATTTTTTGGTGGCCCTCACACACACACACACACACACACGGGGGGGGCCAGCAGTGGAGTGTGTGACGCCCCCTGGCCGCCTGCGCGCACGCAGTCACACATCAGCCATGTCCGTGTCGACTGGCGCTCGCCCCGATTGAGATGACACGCGGCGGAGGGCCCGTGACCTTCATGCTGGCTCAGATGTGCGCCTGCCACTGATTCCTGATTTAGTGTCGATCCGCCGTGCTTGTCAGGGCCCGCGAGGTGCTTTCCATGCGCTAATAGAAAAGCTCAAGGGCAGCGGCGCACAGGAGGAGGAGGATGAGGAGGAGGGCTCGGCTTAGAGGCGCTACCTGTGGAGAATGTCATAGAGAAAGTGTGGAGAAAAAAAATAATAATCTCACCCGATGTGTCGCCCTGCATGTCTGCTCACCTGCCAGCTGCCTGTGGAGCCACCATCTCACTTGCCCGGCCTTTGTCTCACCTGCCTGCTCCTGCCACGTTTCGCCCACCATCTCGCCTGCCAACTTTCCTGTCTGTGCTCAATTTGCATAATGTTTTTAACCCACCGTCTTGTCTGCTGCTTGGAAGTCTCACCCACCTGGAGTTTCACCTATGGCCTGTTCACCCACCACTTTGCCTGAATCCACCCTGTTTACTTACGTTGGCTATTTTGCACACAGTTTTGCCTGATTTTGCCCCACAGTTTATTCATTTTGCCCACCATCTTGCCTGAATTTACACAACCGTTTTCTTCTCTTGCCTATTTTCCCACCATCATGCCTGAATCTACACCTTCCTTCCTCTATTTTGCCCACCATTTGCCTGAATCTACTGCTTACCTCATTTTCCTATTGTTCCCACCATATTGCCTGAAATTACCCCACTATTTATTTACTTTGCCCATTTTGTCCACTATATTGCCTAGTTCTACCCCACTGTTAATTTCCTTTATCTATTTTGCCCACCATCTTGCCTGAATCTACCTCTATGTTTACTTATCTATTTGTCCCACTATTCTGCCTGAATCCACCCCACTGTGCACACCTTTGCCTTTTGCTCCCACCATCATGCCTGAATCTACTTCCTTGTTTAATTGTGTATTTTCCCACTTTTATGCCGGAATCTACCCCACTGTTTATTTCCCTTGTCTATTTTGCCCACCATCTTGCCTGAATATACCCACTGTATACTTATCTATTTTCCCACTATATTGCCTGAATCTAACCCACTGTTTACCACCTTTGACTATTTTGCCCATTATCTTGCCTAAATCTACCCCACTGTTTATTTCCTTTTTTTATTTTGCCCACCATCTTGCCTGAATACACCACACTGTTTACTTATCTATTTTCTCAGTACATTGCCTGAACCTACCCCAGAACCTACCCCACTGTTTACCCCCTTTGACTATTTCACCCACCATTTTGCCTGAATCTACCCCACTGTTTACCCTGTTTGACTATTTTGCCCACCATCTTGCCTGAATACACCACACTGTTTATTTCCTTTGTCTATTTTGCCCACCATCTTGCCTGAATACACCACACTGTTTACGTATTTATTTTCCCACTATATTGCCTGAATCTACCCCACTGTTTATCCCCCTTGACTATTTTGCCCATCATCTTGCCTGAATCTACCCCACTGTTTACCCTCTTTGACTATTTTGCCCACCATCTAGCCTGAATCTACCTCACTGTTTACTTCCCTTGTATATTTTGCCCACCTCCTTGCCTGGATATACCCCACTGTTTAGTTATCTATTTTTCCCACCATCTTGCCTAATTACACCGCACTGTTTATTTTCTTTATCTATATTGCCCACCATCTTGTCTGAATCTACCCCACTGTTTACCCTCTTTCACTATTTTGCCCACATCTTGCCTGAATCTACCCCACTGTTTACTTCCCTTGTCTATTTTGCCCACCATATCGCCTAAATATACCCCACTGTTTACTTATCTATTTTTCCCACCATCTTGCCTAATTACACTGCACTGTTTATTTCCTTTGTCTATTTTGCCCACCATCTTGCCTGAATACACCACACTATTTGCGTATTTATTTTCCCACTATATTGCCTGAATCTACCCCACTGTTTGTCCCCCCTGACTATTTTGCCCATCATCTTGCCTGAATCTACCCCACTGTTTACCCTCTTTGACTATTTTGCCCACCATCTTGCCTGAATCTACCCCACTGTTTACTTCCCTTGTCTATTTTTCCCACCATCTTTCCTGAATATACCCACTGTTTACTTATCTATTTTTCCCACCATCTTGCCTTATTACACTGCACTGTTTGTTTTCTTTATCTAATTTGCCCACCATCTTGCCTGAATCTACCCCACTGTTTACCCGCATTGACTATTTTGCCCACCATCTTGCCTGAATCTACCCCACTGTTTACCCATTTTCCCTATTTTGCCCACCATCTTGCCTGATTCTACCCCACTGTTACCCCCTTTCACCTATTTTGCCCACCATCTTGCCTGGATCTACCCCACTGTTAACCCTCTTTGACTATTCTGCCCACCATCGTGCCTGAATCTACCCCACTGTTTACTTCCCTTGTCTATTTTGCCCACCATCTTGCATGAATATACCCCTACTGTTTACCTATCTATTTTTCCCACCATCTTGCCTAATAACACCGCACTGTTTATTTTCTTTATCTATTTTGCCCACCCTGCGATGAGGTGGCGACTTGTCCAGGGCGTACCCCGCCTTCCGCCCGATTGTAGCTGAGATTGGCTCCAGCACCACCCGCCACCCCAAAAGGGACAAGCGGTAGGAAATGGATGGATGGATATTTTGCCCACCATCTTGCCTGAATATACCCCACTGTTTACTTATCTATTTTTCCCACCATCTTGCCTAAGTACACCGCACTGTTTATTTTCTTTATCTATTTTGCCCACCATCTTGCCTGAATCTACCCCACTGTTTACCCTCTTTGACTATTTTGCCCACCATCTTGCCTGAATCTACCCCACTGTTTACTTACCTATTTTTCCCACCATCTTGCCTAATTACACCACACTGTTTATTTTCTTTATCTATTTTGCCCACCATCTTTCCTGAATATACCCACTGTTTACTTATCTATTTTTCCCACCATCTTGCCTAATTGCACCGCACTGTTTATTTTATTTATCTAATTTGCCCACCATCTTGCCTGACTCTACCCCACTGTTTACCCGCATTGACTATTTTGCCCACCATCTTGCCTGAATCTACCCCACTGTTTACCCATTTTCCCTATTTTGCCCACCATCTTGCCTGATTTTACCCCACTGTTACCCCCTTTAACCCATTTTGCCCACCATCTTGCCTGGATCTACCCCACTGTTAACCCTCTTTGACTATTTTGCCCACCATCTTGCATGAATATACCCACTGTTTACCTATCTATTTTTCCCACCATCTTGCCTAATAACACCGCACTGTTTATTGTTTTTATCTATTTTGCCCACCCTGCGATGAGGTGGCGTCTTGTCCAGGGCGTACCCCGCCTTCCGCCCGATTGTAGCTGAGATTGGCTCCAGCACCACCCGCCACCCCAAAAGGGACAAGCGGTAGAAAATGGATGGATGGATATTTTGCCCACCATCTTGCCTGAATATACCCCACTGTTTACTTATCTATTTTTCCCACCATCTTGCCTAAGTACACCGCACTGTTTATTTTCTTTATCTATTTTGCCCACCATCTTGCCTGAATCTACCCCACTGTTTACTTATCTATTGTTCCCACCATCTTGCCTAATTACACCGCACTGTTTATTTTCTTTATCTATTTTGCCCACCATCTTGCCTGAATCTACCCCACTGTTTACTTATCTATTTTTCCCGCCATCTTGCCTAATTACACCGCACTGTTTATTTTCTTTATGTATTTTGCCCACCATCTTGCCTGAATCTACCCCACTGTTTACTTATCTGTTTTTCCCACCATCTTGCCTAATTACACCGCACTGTTTATTTTCTTTATCTATTTTGCCCACCATCTTGCCTGAATCTACCCCACTGTTTACCCTCTTTGACTATTTTACCCACCATCTTGCCTGAATCTACCCCACAGTTTACTTATCTATTTTTCCCACCATCTTGCCTAATTACACCGCACAGTTTATTTTCTTAATCTATTTTGCCCACCATCTTGCCTGAATCTACCCCACTATTTACTTATCTATTTTTCCCACCATCTTGCCTAATTACACCGCACTGTTTATTTTCTTTATCTATTTTGCCCACCATCTTGCCTGAATCTACCCCACTGTTTACCCTCTTTGACTATTTTACCCACCATCTTGCCTGAATCTACCCCACAGTTCACTTATCTATTTTTCCCACCATCTTGCCTAATTACACCGCACAGTTTATTTTCTTTATCTATTTTGCCCACCATCTTACCTGAATCTACCCCACTGTTTACTTATCTATTTTTCCCACCATCTTGCCTAATTACACCGCACTGTTTATTTTCTTTATCTATTTTGCCCACCATCTTGCCTGAATCTACCCCACTGTTTACCCTCTTTGACTATTTTGCCCACCATCTTGCCTGAATCTACCCCACTGTTTACTTATCTATTTTCCCACCATCTTGCCTTATTACACCGCACTGTTTATTTTCTTTATCTATTTTGCCCACCATCTTGCCTGAATCTACCCCACTATTTATTTATCTATTTTTCCCACCATCTTGCCTAATTACACCGCACAGTTTATTTTCTTTATCTATTTTGCCCACCATCTTGCCTGAATCCACCCCACTGTTTACCCTCTTTGACTATTTTACCCACCATCTTGCCTGAATCTACCCCACAGTTCACTTATCTATTTTTCCCACCATCTTGCCTAATTACACCGCACAGTTTATTTTCTTTATCTATTTTGCCCACCATCTTGCCTGAATCTACCCCACTGTTTACTTATCTATTTTTCCCACCATCTTGCCTAATTACACCGCACTGTTTATTTTCTTTATCTATTTTGCCCACCATCTTGCCTGAATCTACCCCACTGTTTACCCTCTTTGACTATTTTGCCCACCATCTTGCCTGCATCTACCCCACTGTTTACTTATCTATTTTTCCCACCATCTTGCCTTATTACACCGCACTGTTTATTTTTTTTATCTATTTTGCCCACCATCTTGCCTGAATCTACCCCACTGTTTACTTATCTATTTTTCCCACCATCTTGCCTAAGTACACCGCACTGTTTATTTTCTTTATCTATTTTGCCCACCATCTTGCCTGAATCTACCCCACTGCTTACTTATCTAATTTTCCCACCATCTTGCCTAATTACACCGCACTGTTTATTTTCTTTATCTATTTTGCCCACCATCTTGCCTGAATCTACCCCACTGTTTACCCTCTTTGACTATTTTACCCACCATCTTGCCTGAATCTACCCCACAGTTCACTTATCTATTTTTCCCACCATCTTGCCTAATTACACCGCACAGTTTATTTTCTTTATCTATTTTGCCCACCATCTTGCCTGAATCTACCCCACTGTTTACTTATCTATTTTTCCCACCATCTTGCCTAATTACACCGCACTGTTTATTTTCTTTATCTATTTTGCCCACCATCTTGCCTGAATCTACCGCACTGCTTACTTATCTATTTTTCCCACCATCTTGCCTAATTACACCGCACAGTTTATTTTCTTTATCTATTTTGCCCACCATTTTGCCTGAATCTACCCCACTATTTATTTATCTATTTTTCCCACCATCTTGCCTAATTACACCGCACTGTTTATTTTCTTTATCTATTTTGCCCACCATCTTGCCTGAATCCACCCCACTGTTTACCCTCTTTGACTATTTTACCCACCATCTTGCCTGAATCTACCCCACAGTTCACTTATCTATTTTTCCCACCATCTTGCCTAATTACACCGCACAGTTTATTTTCTTTATCTATTTTGCCCACCATCTTGCCTGAATCTACCCCACTGTTTACTTATCTATTTTTCCCACCATCTTGCCTAATTACACCGCACTGTTTATTTTTCTTTATCTATTTTGCCCACCATCTTGCCTGAATCTACCCCACTGTTTACCCTCTTTGACTATTTTGCCCACCATCTTGCCTGAATCTACCCCACTGTTTACTTATCTATTTTTCCCACCATCTTGCCTTATTACACCGCACTGTTTATTTTTTTTATCTATTTTGCCCACCATCTTGCCTGACTCTACCCCACTGTTTACTTATCTATTTTTCCCACCATCTTGCCTAAGTACACCGCACTGTTTATTTTCTTTATCTATTTTGCCCACCATCTTGCCTGAATCTACCCCACTGCTTACTTATCTATTTTTCCCACCATCTTGCCTAATTACACCGCACTGTTTATTTTCTTTATCTATTTTGCCCACCATCTTGCCTGAATCTACCCCACTGTTTACCCTCTTTGACTATTTTACCCACCATCTTGCCTGAATCTACCCCACAGTTCACTTATCTATTTTTCCCACCATCTTGCCTAATTACACCGCACAGTTTATTTTCTTTATCTATTTTGCCCACCATCTTGCCTGAATCTACCCCACTGTTTACTTATCTATTTTTCCCACCATCTTGCCTAATTACACCGCACTGTTTATTTTCTTTATCTATTTTGCCCACCATCTTGCCTGAATCTACCCCACTGTTTACCCTCTTTGACTATTTTGCCCACCATCTTGCCTGAATCTACCCCACTGTTTACTTATCTATTTTTCCCACCATCTTGCCTTATTACACTGCACTGTTTATTTTTTTTAATCTATTTTGCCCACCATCTTGCCTGAATCTACCCCACTGTTTACTTATCTATTTTTCCCACCATCTTGCCTAAGTACACCGCACTGTTTATTTTCTTTATCTATTTTGCCCACCATCTTGCCTGAATCTACCCCACTGCTTACTTATCTATTTTTCCCACCATCTTGCCTAATTACACCGCACTGTTTATTTTCTTTATCTATTTTGCCCACCATCTTGCCTGAATCTACCCCACTGTTTACCCTCTTTGACTATTTTGCCCACCATCTTGCCTGAATACAGCACACTGTTTACTTCTCTTGTCTATTCTGCCCACCATCTTGCCTGAATCAAAAAAAAAAAAGGGAAATATTGACTACAATGACGTCATAATGTGGCATAAAAATATTATTCATATTTTGCGTGTGGAATAAATACATGATTTATATTTTGTGTGATATTGGAGAGAAAACGTGTTTGTGTTGTCTCTGATTTGGTGACGTAATCCTGCCTGTGTGCGCGCGCAGCCCCCTAATGAGCGCTCCTTCATCACGCAAGATGGAGGCGCTGAGGCGTGCGCGCGCCCTCACCTTGTTTAGTGACGTCATTACAAGCATGGCGCCGCACGGCATTGTGGGAGGACCGGTGCAGCTGCGGCGGCGGGGTCACTGATTGGCTGCACGCCCCGTCAGCCCGCTGACAAATGAGCCAATCAGGAGGAGGTTCCGCCTTCCCGGCAGCCAATCAAACTAATGATGACGTTTGGCATTTTATTACTTCGTGTCAAGCAAAGCAAATAGTTGCGGTTTTTTCTAGAACGTTTCATCACATTAATAGTTTTGTTATAATGTTGTATTTTTTTCAACACTTTTTTTCAAAATATATAGAAAATGTAACACAAATAAGGGAGGGGTGACGATTTTATTTTTCTTATTTCTACAATTAGTTATTGTTTTGAATAAAATTGACATAATCAAAAACTTACATTAAAGCTAATGGGGGAGTGTTGACGTTTTTCGTATTAACAATTAATATTAATATTGCAAATAAATTCCATATAATTGCATATTCAAAGATGAATGAACAAAGTAGGCGGTGATGCAACACGAATATTACTAAATCATGTATTCATATTATTGAAATAACGTCAAATTGAAGACTATTTTTTCAAAATAGTTTTTTTCCCACTCAAAAGCAATAAAAAGTGTATAGTGCATCAAGTGACTTTTTTGTCTTAAATATGCTGCAAAAAAAAAAAAATCAAATTATTAATGCTCTTAGTTATTGTTGTGAATTCATTTGACATAATTACGAATTTTAAGCAAAATAATTTCATATTTGCATGTATGCAAATGAGGAATTGGGACCTTTTTTTGTTTCTGCAATTCGTTATTATTGTGAACAAAATTAATATAAATGCATTTTTAAAGACGAAAAATGTGCTATAAGTGAAATAAAATCAAATTGAAGATTTGTTTTTTTCTTTTTTACTCAAAAAGCTAAAAGAAGTGCATTAAGTGTCTTTTTAACAGTATTTCTAATTATTAAACAAATATGTCTGCTCTTAGATATTGTTGTGAATAAAATGAATATAAATGAATATTTGATAGTGAAATTGAAAATGTATTTACTTAAACCTCTTTTTTTTTCTTTCTTTTTTAATTAAAAAATTATAGAATGAGGGCTTTATTATTATTTTTAATATTTTTGCAGTACGAGATATATGCTGCAGAAAATCAAGTGAATAAATATAGTATAATCGCAGATTTAATGGTGCAGAAAATCTAATCAGAAAAAATATTATTTCTGCTTAGTTATTGTTATGAATAAAATAAAAAATAATTGCAGATTTATGTGCTGCAGAAACCCTCATTTTTTAAAAAAGATTAACAAACAAAATGCAACACAAAAAAGAAAAAATCCAGTACTCATATTAGTGAAATATTAAATCGGGATTTATTTGAGTCTTGTGTTCTTTTAAAAATGTTTTACTTCAAAGTAAAACAAAAAATACACAATATCGAATTTTTTTTAAAAATATATCAGTTTTCATTGTGAATAAAATGAATTCAACTGCAGATTTACAGATAAATAAACCCTCATAAGATTAATTTAAATGTTCAAAATGGAATACCTTCAAAATGTTTAATTAATGCCTTCGTTTTTTTTAAACAATATACACAATTTAATTTTTCTTAATGTGCACAAAACTAAAGTAATTAAATATCTAAAGATGGATAAACATTATTGCAAAAGTGAAGTGAATTATATAGCACGTTTTCTCTAGTGACTCATAGCGAAACCCAATATCTAAGATACATTTAAAGCAGGTGGGTAAAGTATTTATTAATCAATGGTTGATTTCAACAGGCTAGTAATGTGAAGTGAATTATATTTATATAGCGCTTTTTCTCTAGTGACTCAAAGTGCTTTACATAGTGAAACCCAATATCTAATTTTTACATATAAACCAGTGTGGGTGGCACTGGGAACAGGTGGGTAAAGTCTTGCCCAAGGACACAACGGTAGTGACGGGGATGGCGGAAGCGGGGGGTCGAACCTGGAATCCTCAAGTTGCTGGCACCGTTCCAGTTAAAATAAATAAATACAATTAATTAAAAAAAAAAAATAAACACCGTATTTCCTTGAATTGCCACAGGCCATAAAATATGCGCCTGCCTTGAATTACTGCAGGGTCAAACTCGCTTCGCGAAATAATTAGCGCATGCCCCTGTCAGCATTTTCAAAATGGAGGAGGCTGATTTCAATACCGGTAATTTGAAATCGCTTAAAGGGAAGAAGATGAAGAGCTATTCAGTAGGATTTAAGGTCCAAGCTTACATCACACTCAAATTTTTACTGCATGCCTTTGGTAAGTGCCGAGAAGAGGTTTTAAAATAATTAGCGCATGCTTACTTTTACCTCATGCCTTTGGTAAGCGCCGGAGTGAGAAGAGGTTTTAAAATAACTAGCGCATGCTTACTTTTACCGCATGCCTTTGGTAAGCGCAGGAGTGAGAAGGGGTTTTGAAATAATTAGCGCATGCTTACTTTTACCGCATGCCTTTGGTAAGCGCAGGAGTGAGAAGAGGTTTTAAAATAATTAGCGCATGCTTACTTTTACCGCATGTCTTATGTAAGCGTAGGAGTGAGAAGGGGTTTTAACATAATTAGCGCCGGCAATTCAAGGAAATACAGTAACTAAGATAAATAAATAAATAAAAATAATAAAACCGACCAATCCGTAAGAAATTTGGAGAACGGATTTAAAATATGATATCATTTTTGTTGTTTTATTACTTGAATCATAAACATGAAACAAACAAAAAGAATAGCTCATAATAAACACGTAAAAGTGACCACAAAAACATTTTGTACAGATTAGAATCGTCTTCTTTTTGTTGTTGTTGTAATTATTCAAGAGTTTCCCCCGTGATTGAGCGCAGTCAGCATTTTTACAGTCTTGTATTTTCTCCAGGCCGAAGCCGCTCTCGAGGGACTCGACATCCCCGCCACGATGGCGGCAGAGCTGCGCGCGCAGACGAACTAGACCGGTAAATAGAT
Organism: Nerophis ophidion; assembly: GCF_033978795.1. Taxonomy (NCBI): domain Eukaryota; kingdom Metazoa; phylum Chordata; class Actinopteri; order Syngnathiformes; family Syngnathidae; genus Nerophis; species Nerophis ophidion. Next base: position 17,526,406 of record NC_084618.1, on the reverse strand, counting down.
GTCGGCAAAATAAAGTCGAGCGTCGTGCTTCGTCACGTCTGCGATTACTCCGCCGCGGGAACAAATAGCAATCGCCGCTAGGTGAAGCTCATGGAGACTGTGTGCTCCAGGGCTTTGCGGCGCAGCGAGGCGATGCTGCTCCCCCGCCACACGTCGCTCTCCGGGGACGTGCAGAGCTGCGGCGAGCCGCTGACGTTGGTCGGGCCGGGCAGCGAGGCGGGCACCATGCCGGGGAAGGTGGGCTGGTACAGGTGCGACTGCAGCCCGGCCGCGTTGGACGACATGTTGGAGAGCCCCATGGAGGTGGGCGGAGGAGGGCCGCCGCCCAGGCTGCAGTGGGACAGGGACTGCGCCATGGAGGGCTGGCGGGCCTGCAGCTGCAGCTGGGACACCCCGGCCATGCCGGCCGTGGCCCAGCGGCCGTCGTTGGCGTGGAAGGAGCACAGGCTGTCGCCCATGGCCGCCGCGGAGGGGAACTGCGGCAGGCCGTGGTGGTGCGTCGGCAGGAGGGTCCCCGGGGCCCGGAACACGTTGCTGGTCTTCTTGCGCTTCTTCCACTTGGCGCGGCGGTTCTGAAACCACACCTGCGCCCACAACACACACGCCGTGCGTCCTTAGTTTAGACGCCGTTGTACCTGTTCTACTACAGCAGTGGTCCCCAACCTGTTTGTACCCGCGGACCGGTCAACGCTTAATAATTTGTCATGAAAAAGGGAGGTTTTTGTGGTTGGTGCACTTATTGTACGTGTATATTGTTTTTTTTAATGTTGATTAAATTTAAAAAAAAAAAAAAGTTTTCATTTTTCTTTAAAAAAATATATATATTATTTTTTTTAAATTAAAAAAAATGTTTTATCCATTTTCATTAAAAAAAAAAATATATTTTTTTTTTATTAAATCAATATAAAAAACACAATATACAAGTACAATTAGTGCACCAACCACAAAAACCTCCCTTTTTCATGACAAAAAATAAATAAAAAAGGGAGGTTTTTGTGGTTGGTGCACTAATTGTACGTGTATATTGTGTTTTTTATGTTGATTAAATTAAAAAAAATGTTTTAATTCATTATTAAAAAAAAATATATATATATTTTAAAATTAAATCAACATAAAAAACACAATATACACGTACAATTAGTGCACCAACCACAAAAACTTCCCTTTTTCATGACAAAAACGTCCCTTTTTCATGCCAAAAAAATAAATAAAAAAGGGAGGTTTTTGTGGTTGGTGCACTAATTATACGTGTATATTGTGTTTTTTATGTTGATTAAATAAAAAATAAAAATGTTTTATTCATTTTCATTTAAAAAAAATATATATAATTTTTTAAAAAATTAAATCAACATAAAAAACACAATATACACACACAATTAGTGCACTAACCACAAAAACCTCCCTTTTTTATGACAAAAAATAAAAAAATAAAAAAGGGAGGTTTTTGTGGTTGGTGCACTAATTGTACGTGTATATTGTGTGTTTTATGTTGATTAAATAAAAAATTAAAAATAAATAAATAAAAATGTTTTATTAATTTTTATATATATATATATTTTTTTTTTAATTAAATCAACATAAAAAACACAATTAACACGTACAATTAGTGCACCAACCACAAAAACCTCCCTTTTTCATGACAAAAACGTCCCTTTTTCATGACAAAAAAATAAAAATAAAAAAGGGAGGTTTTTGTGGTTGGTGCACTTAATTATACGTGTATATTGTGTTTTTTATGTTGATTAAATAAAAAATAAAAAAATATTTTCATTTTTATTTAAAAAAAAAAAATGTATATTTTTAAATTAAATCAACATAAAAAACACAATATACACGTACAATTAGTGCACCAACCACAAAAACCTCCCTTTTTCATGACAAAAACGTCCCTTTTTCATGACAAAAAATAAATAAAAAAGGGAGGTTTTTGTGGTTGGTGCACTAATTATACGTGTATATTGTGTGTTTTATGTTGATTAAATAAAAAAATAAAAATGTATTCATTTTTATTTAAAAAAAAATAATTTTTTTTATTCATTTTTATTTAAAAAAAATATATATACATTTTTTTTTATTAAATCAACATAAAAAACACAATATACACGTACAATTAGTGCACCAACCACAAAAACCTCCCTTTTTCATGACAAAAAATAAATAAATAAAAAAGGGAGGTTTTTGTGGTTGGTGCACTAATTGTACGTGTATATTGTGTTTTTTATGTTGATTAAATAAAAAATTAAAAATAAAAATGTTTTATTCATTTTTATTAAAAAAAATATATATATATATTTTTTAAATTAAATCAACATAAAAAACACAATATACACGTACAATTAGTGCACCAACCACAAAAACCTCCCTTTTTCATGACAAAAAAATAAAAATAAAAAAGGGAGGTTTTAGTGGTTGGTGCACTAATTGTACGTGTATATTGTGTATTTTATGTTGACTAAATAATAAAAAAAAATGTTCTATTAATTTTTATTTAAAAAAAAATATATATATTTTTTTAATTAAATCAACATAAAAAACACAATATACACGTACAATTAGTGCACCAACCACAAAAACCTCCCTCTTTCATGACAAAAACGTCCCTTTTTCATGACAAAAAAAATAAAAAATAAAGATTTCCCCCGCCCCCGGGCCGCGGGACAAATTATTAAGCATTGACCGGTCCGCGGATACAAAAAGGTTGGCGACCACTTTAGTGGTTCTCAAATGGGGATACTTGAAGGTATGCCAAGGGGTACATCAGATATTTTAAAAAATATTGTAAAAAAAAAAAATAGCAACAATTCAAAAATTCTTTATATATATATTTACTGAATAATACTTCAAAAAAATATATGAATGTAAGTTCATAAACTGTGAAAAAAAAATACAACAATGTGGACATGTTCCATAATTCTTTTTTTGTGAAGAAATGTTTAGAATGAAGTTAATGAATCCAGATGGATCTCTATTACAATCCCCAAAGAGGGCACTTTAAGTTGATGATTACTTCTATGTGTTGAAATCTTTATTTATAATTTAATCACTTGTTTATTTTTCAACAAGTTTTCAGTTAGTTTTACATCTTTTTTTCCAAATAGTTCAAGAAAGACCACTATGAATGAGCAATATTTTGCACTGTTATATAATTTAATTAATCAGAAACTGATGATAGTGCTGTATTTTACTTCTTTATCTTTTTTTTTCAACCAAAAATGCTTTGCTCTGATTAGGGGGTACTTGAAGTAAAGAAATGTTCACAGGGGGTACATCACTGAAAAAAGGTTGAAAACCACTCTTCTACTATATAAAAAAAAATACCGCCAATCACAATATCAACCATGAACACTACAAGTCCCAGAATGCATTGCGCTCTACGTTAGCTTTAGCATTAGCCTCAATCGTTTGTATCGAGTTTAAATAGTTGTTTCATTACATTAATTAGCTTTTTTTTTCGTAACTGATTCACAAAAACTCAACAGAGAAGATTTGTTAATTGACTATTAATTTGTTGGAAGTCGTTAGCTAGCTAATGTTAGCTCCGATGTTTAGAGCCTCTCACGCCAAATTTCTTTCCCCCGGAAGAAGAAATTTGGCGTGACAGCAGTGACAATACCAAGTTATATGACTCCTGTAAAATTAGCTTGAAAGGTTAGCATGCTGGAATGCTAATATTTTTTCCTCGCCGTTATTTTACACCAATGACAATCATCAGCCAATTATAATGCTTTTAGAAGAGGCAGCTGTGTGGGCTGCTTTAAGGTCCTTCCACCCTCATTGGGTCCTCCAAGCATTAGAGGGGCTGTCACGCCAAATTTCTTCCGGGGGGGAAGGTTTTTGTAGGGGGGAAGAAATTTGGCGTGGCGGCGCCCGTGTTAATGCTTGCTTGGAAATGATTACTGCGATAACAATAACAAACATATAATTATAGGTTTTGTTTGACGCTTCACTTAAAATAAAGACTGTATAGTAGAATATTTATATGTTTCAGAATCCGCTTTATTGTATGTTTAACACACAAGGATTTTGCTCTCTTTGTTCAATGTAAACAATAAATATTATTGAATGAGAATATAAACACATATTTAAATAACTAATATGTGTAAGGATGAAAAATAATTAAAAACATGAAAAAAGATGATGCGATGATGAATTAGTACATATATTAGTATACTGATATATATATATATATATATATATATAAGCACACACACTTAAATACACATATATACACTTACATATATATATATATAAATATATATATATATATATATATATATACACACACACATATACACATACATACAACTGTGTGTATACATACACACATATACATACACAGATATATATTATACATACATATAAACACATTTTGTATACATGTGTGTATATGTATATAGTTGTGTATGTATATATATCTGTGTATTTATGTATGTATATCCACGTTTGTGTATGTATATACAAGCATGTGATGTATAAATACATACATACATATATATATACAGTATATATATATACACACACATACACCATTATCCATTTTGTACCGCTTGTCCCATTATACATATACACACACATTCATATATATATAAACATATATATATACATACACACATTCACATACATACATTCAGATATATACATATAAACATTGGAATATATACATTTATATATATATATATATATATATACATATATATATATATACAGTATATATATAATATACATACACATATTTTATATATATGTAAATATACATGTGCGTGTATATATATATATATAATATATACACAGATATACATGCATATATAATATACACACATATATATACATATATATATACATGTAAATACATAATATACACACATATATATCTATATATATAATACATACATACACACATATATATATATGTATGTATGTATGTATGTATGTGTACACACACACACATTATATATATATATATATATATATATATATATATATATATATATATATATATATATATATATAATGTGTATGTATATTCTCAGTAATATCTTTTTGTGTGTTTTTGCCAAAGTGTGTCATTAAAAGGTGTTTATCTGATATTGAACGGTGTGGACATAAAAATAAGGTTGCAGCCTGTGCGATGATGGCGATGGTGATGGTAGAAACATAACAATAAATCATGACGACGAGGAGACTGAAGGAAGATCTTTATGTCCACACTTAAATGTCCTCAAACGGCAGATAGAAGAGCTTCAAATTGTAATATCCACTCTGACCATTCTAACTAAATCAGTACACCCATCATGAGTGCACTTAGGTGTATTTTTGTTGTATTATTTGAGTAGAAACTGGGATTTGCCTCCAAATAAAAACAAAGGCGTATTGTTCTTTCACAAAGTAATTTGTATGGAATAATAAGGGAGGTGAGATTATTGATGGTCATGGGAAAAACACTGCTGACAATGTTAATGATGTTATTTCCTGACTTGCTGCATGCGTGTGTGTGTGTGTGTGTGTGTGTGTGTGTCACATGATTAATGTGCACGTTTGTGTGGAAAGGTAAGACTCCATAATAATAAAGAACGATATATCTTTTTCTTTCTTTCTTGACACGTAATATATATATATATATATATATATATATATATATGTGACGTACACATCTCTATTGCTTCAGAAAATAACATCAAATGGAATAATGTGATGAGCGTCCTTTCACTAATTGTATGCAAGTAAGTGGCCACGCTATCATAATAATAACAATGATAATAATGATGAGCATTATAACGATAATGTTATTATAATGATAATGGTTATTGTTGGAGTTCAATTTCACACGGTAGAAGCAGGTGATTTATATTTATTTGGGTTCACACATCTTTATTTGACATTGTTTATTAGATTTACATCCATACGTTTGCATCATATGGTTAACCGTATCTATTTATATTGACATTTAGTATAGTTAAAACATTTTTAGATGTATTTTTAGATGATATTCAGCTGGCTTGACAAATACGAATTATCTTTATTTATAATTTTTTGTACAAAAGTGCTTCTTTTCTCAGTCTTTTGTACACTACTTATTCACATTTTTTAAGGTATAATAAAAATATATGAACAATTTTTGGTCATTATTAGGTCATACTGTTAATTTTTTTCAATGTATTGTTTGGATGATATTTAGCTGGCTAGACAAATACGAATTAGATTTTTTAAATTAATTTTTCAGCATTATTTGTACAACAATGCTTGTTTTCTCAGTCTTTTGTACACTATTCACATTTTCTTACACTATCATTAAGATATATAAAACATTTTTGGTCATTTTCAGATCATATAGTTACATTTTTTAATGTATTTTTTGCATGATATTTAGCTGGCTATAGACATTCGAATTATATTATTTGTATTTATCATTATTTGTACAAAAGTGCTTATTTTCTCAGTCTTTTGTACACGATGAATTTTTTTTTACACTATGATAAAAATTAGGTGATTTTTATTTATCATTATTTGCAAAAAAAAAAAAGTGCTTGTTTTTCAGTCTTTTGTACACTATTCACATTTTTTTTTACACTATGATTAAAATATATCAAACATTTTTGGTCATTTTCAGGTCATATAGTTAAATTTTTTTAAATGTATTTTTGCATGATATTTAGCTGGCTATAGACAAATTTGAATTAGATTTTTTAAAATGTATCATTATTTGTACAAAAGTGCTTGTTTTCTCAGTCTTTTGTACACTATTCGTTTTTTTTTTTTACACTATGGTAAAAATACATTTAAATTTGTTGTCATTTTCCGGTCATATAGTTTAAAAAATAATGTATTTTTGCATGATATGTAGCAGGCTGTAGACAAATCCAAATTAGGTGATTTTTTAAAATCCTCATTATTTGTACAAAAGTGCTTGTTTTCTCAGTCTCTTGTACACTATTCACTTTTTCTTTTACACAACGATAAAAATAAATACATTTTTTTGGTAATTTGCAGGTCATATGGTTAAAAAAAAAGAAGTTTTTTTGCATGATATTTAGCTGGCTACAGACAAATGTGAATTAGATTTTTTTAAATGTATCATTATTTGTACAAAAGTGCTTGTTTTCTCAGTCTTTTGTACACTATTTTTTTTTTTACACTATGCTAAAAATACATTTAAATTTGTTGTCATTTTCCGGTCATATAGTTTAAAAAATTATGTATTTTTGCATGATATTTAGCTGCCTATAGACAAATTCGAATTAGATATTTTTTAATTTATCATTATTTGTACAAAAGTGCATGTTTTCTCAGTCTTTTATACACTAGTCATTCACATTTTTAGACTGATAAAAATACATTTTTTGGGGTCATTTTCAGGTCATATACAAACATCTTCTTTATGTATTTTTTTGCATGATATTTAGCTGGCTATAGACAAATCCGAATAAGGAGATTTGTATTTATCATCATTATTTGTACAAAAGTGCTTGTTTTCTCAGTCTTTTGTACACTATTTAATCCCCCCCAAAAATTGACACTACGATAAAAATATATCTAACATTTTTGGTCATTTTCAGGTCATATAGTTACAAAAATGTTTATGCATTTTTTTCCATGATATAAACTGGCTATAGACAAATCCGAAATAGATTATGTTTTATTTATCTTCATTATTTGTAAAAAAAAGTGCTAGTTTTGTTAGCCTTGTGTACACTATTTATTCACATTATGATAAAATGTACTAAACATTGTTGGTCATTTTCAAGTCATTTCCTCCCCCCAAAAAATAAGTAAATTTTTTTCATTGATTTATTTTTTTTTACACAAATTCATTATTACACAATGAATTTGTGTAAAAAAACACAAAATGGTGTATTTTTACACAAATACACCATTCACTTCCGCACTTTAGTCATTTTCTCCCCTCACATAATTACTTAAATAAAATTGTAAATACACCCTAATAAAATGTGATATTATCATTGAAAAAATACATAAATTGATAAAACTAACATAAGTGCGCTTTTTGTTTAAAAAAAAAAAAAAATATATATATATGACCCGAGTGTAATATTGCGTGGAGGTCGGAGGCGCCCACCTGCACTCTGGACTCCGTCAGTCCGATCCTCAGCGCCAGCTCCTCCCGCATGAAGATGTCCGGGTAATGGGTCTTAGCGAAGCTCCGCTCCAGTTCGTTGAGCTGAGCCGGCGTGAAGCGAGTCCGGTGCCGCTTCTGCTTCTGGGCCTGCTGGCCTCCCGCACCGGACTGATGGTTGTTGCCGCTGCTGCCGCCGTTCTGCTGCTTCTCCTGCTCCTTGCTGCCGGTCCCCTGCCCCGGGTTGGAGCCTCCTCCTCCACCGCCGGAGCTGATGTCCTCACCCGGGAGCAGCGTGGCCCCCTCCGCGCTTTCGTTGCCCGGGCCCAGCTCCCCGGAGTGACCCGGGTCCGGTCCGCCTGCGCCCAGCCGGCACTTTAAAGCCTCCCTGTGGCCCAGGAGCTCCGCGGCGTCCTTCATCCCTGTACGCAGTTAATGACATTTTTTTTTAATTATGTTAAATCAATCGAATTAGACATTAATATGATAATAATTGCTTTTCCAATAAAAATTTTAAAAAAAGTGTTTTCATGCTTACAGCAGAGTTGAAGGGCCGAGCCGGGCGAGGACAACTCACCGAGGCGAGCATCCAGGAGGTCGGCGTGGGAGAGCATCGCTCACCGCTGCTACTTGCCACAATAAATACAAATATGGTGCACTTCCAGGAAGAAGGGGAGAGGCGTGGTGAAAACACGCACACACCTCTCTGGCTTCTTTAACCTATTTAGGGATCTAGATGGGCCTAAATGAGAGCAAATTCGGTTTGTGCTTAAAAGGCGAGCAGCGTGCATTATAATGGACTCTGCGCGGACGGGGAGGCGCCTAAAGCCGCACACGGAGCCCGCACACCTCGGCCAATCACAGACGGAGAACACCTTAACCCCCCCCCCCCCCGGCGGACCCACCAACCCCGGACCCGTCCGCGGCTAAATCCACAGTCCATTCCTCTAATTGTAAGTAAGTCAGTCCATTCCTCCTCATTCCTCTAATTCACTCCGATTTCTCCACCAAATTACACCCGATGAAAGTCACCTGACGTGTGGGGAAACTTGGCTGCGTGCGCACATCTAATGACTCGCTGCGTGGATTACTAAATATTATATTCATACTGTATTAGATACACTAAATATTATATTCATACTGTATTAGATGCACTACATATTATATTCATACTGTATTAGATGCACTAATTATATTCATACTGTATTAGATGCACTAATTATATTCATACTGTATTAGATACACTACATAATATATTCATACTGTATTAGCTGCACTACATATTATATTCATACTGTATTAGATGCACTAAATATTATATTCATACTGTATTAGCTGCACTACATATTATATTCATACTGTATTAGATGCACTAATTATATTCATACTGTATTAGATACACTATGAATATATGTACTGTATTAGATACACTACATACTATATTCATAGTGTATTAGATACAGTACATATTATATTCATAGTGTATTAGTTACAGTACATATATTCATAGTGTACTACATAGTACATATTATATTCATAGTATAGTAGATACAGTACATATTATATTCATAGTATACTAGATGGACTACATATTATACTCATAGTATACTAGATACAGTACATATTATATTCATAGTATACACGATACACTACATATTATATTCATAGTATACTAAATAGACTACATAGTATACTTATAGTATACTAGATACAATACATATATTCATAGTATACTAGATAGACTACATATTATACTCAAAGTATACTAGCTAGAGTACATTATGTTCATAGTATACTAGACACAGTACATATATTCATAGTATACTAGATACACTACATATTATATTCATAGTGTACGCGATACACTACATATTATATTCATAGTATACTAAATAGACTACATAGTATACTTATAGTATACAAGATACAGTACATATATTCATAGTATACTAGATAGACTACATATTATACTCAAAGTATACTAGCTACAGTACATTATGTTCATAGTATACTAGACACAGTACATATATTCATAGTATACTAGATACACTATTCATAGTATACTAGATAGACTACATATTATACTCAAAGTATACTAGCTACAGTACATTATGTTCATAGTATACTAGACACAGTACATATATTCATAGTATACTAGATACACTACATATTATATTCATAGTATACTAAATAGACTACATAGTATACTAGATACAGTACATATATTCATAGTATACTAGACACAGTACATATATTCGTAGTATACTAAATACAGTACATATTATATTCATAGTATACTAGATACAGTACATTATGTTCATAGTATACTAGATACAGTACATTATGTTCATAGTATACTAGATACAGTACATATTATATTCCCAGTATACTAAATACAGTACATATTGTATTAATAGCATACTAAACAGTACATATTGGAGTCATAGTATACTAGAGTACATATTATTCTAGATACACTACGTAATATATTCATAGTATACTAGATACAGTACTTATTATATTCATAGTATACTATATACACTACACTCATAGTATACTAGATACAGTACATATTATATTCATAGTATACTATATACACTACATATTATACTAGGAAACACTACATATTATATTCATAGTATACTAGATACAGTACATATATTAATAGTATACTGGGACAAGCGGTAGAAAATGGATGGATGGATATATACAGTACATATTGGAGTCATAGTATACTAAATACAGTACATTATGTTCACAGTATTCTAGATACAGTACATATATGCATAGTATACTAGATATAGTACATATTATAGTCATAGTATACTAGATAGAGTACATATAATAGTATAATAGATCCAGTACATATTGGAGTCGTAGTATACTAAATACAGTACATCACGTTCATAGTATACTAGATACAGTACATATAATAGTATACTAGATACAGTACATATTGGAGTCATAGTATACTAAATACAGTACATTATGTTCATAGTATTTTACATACAGTACTAGAGATGTCTGATAATGGCTTTTTTGCCGATCGCCGATATTTTCCAACTCTTAATTACTGAAACATATATATATATATATATATATATATATATATATGATTAATTTTGTTGTGATGCCCCGCTGGATGCATCAAACAATGTAACAAGGCTTTTCCAAAATAAATCAACTCAAGTTACTAAAAATGCCAAGATGGCACTGCCATATTTATTATTGAAGTCACAAAGTTCATCATTTTTTTTTAACATGCCTCAAAACAGCAGCTTGGAATTTGGGACATGCTCTCCCTGACATCATCCTGATCGCCACTACCACTATGTGAAGTACTATACTTTGACTTTTACAAAGTGCGTTATTATTTTTATTTTTTTTTAAACATGCCTCAAAACAACAGTTACAAAAACAATGAGGGCACACAGCTTGAGTCCAGAGTATACTAGAGTCATAAAGTAAACAATAACATAGTCCTTTAGTGCAAGACTGCCTGGCATACTGTATAACAGGAAATGATCAACTGGGCTCAATCTGCCCTGCTCTAACATATTAGTATGAGTAACATCGATGTTCTGCAAGCTGGTGGTGAGTGCTTGAAGTGGTCTAGCAGTCAGCCAGAGCTTCTGAAATGCTGCGTAGAGACAGGCAGCTCTGCTCACTGCGAGCTGCAAAGTGTGCGCGTGTGTCGTCCCTGACCACAACGTGGGTTTTCGACCTGGGGTGGTTTTTGTTGTGTTTTTGTTTTTTCTCGGCTGAGTCTTTAAGCGACAACTGTGTGATACTACTTTTTTTTCGCTGTTTGCTTTTCTTCCATCTTCCGCTTGTATTCATCGTGTATCTCCTTATGATTCTTGAAGAGGTGGGAGATCAAATTGCTCGTATTAAAGGAAGACGTCTTGGTTCTTCCTCACATAACCAACTTTTTGCAGTCATTGCCAGTTGTTTATCCTTCAGAGACACTTTAAAATAATCCCAAACCATAGACATGGTGTCGTTAGTCAGTCACCGAGCAAGCTCGCTTGTTAGCCACGGCTACAGCACCGGCAACAACACACTCTTTTTGTTGTTATGCTCCGCTCGCGGCGGTATGATGAGGTCATCAAGCGTCGCCAGTAAACCTCTCATGCTGCAGTCAACTCCTATGTTGTTTGCGGGAGAGGGGAGGGGCTTCTGCAGTGTACCGCTCTAGACAACGGCATTTTAAAAAGTCAATATTTGTAGTTTTTGATACTGATAATTTCCGCTATTACATTTTAAAGCAATTATCATACTGGACCATGATAATGATGATGATGGACAATGACAACGATGATACTGACCATGATAAAGATAATGGACAATGATAACTATGATGCTGGAGTATGATAAATATGATGCGGGACTACTGACGATGATAGTGGACCATTATAAAGATTATAATGGACAATGATAAAGAAGATACAGGACCATTATAAAGATGATAATGGACCATGATAAAGATGATGCTGGAGTGTGATAAAGATGAAGCTGGAGTGTGATAAAGATGATGCTGGAGTGTGATAAAGATGATGCTGGACTAAGGACGATGATAAAGCTGATACTGGACCATTATAAAGATTATAATGGACAATGATAAAGAGGATACTGGACCATGATAAAGATGATGCTGGAGTGTGATAAAGATGATGCTGGACTCCGCACAATGATAAAGATCATACTGGACCATGATAAAGATGATAATGGACTGTGACAAAAATGATACTCAACCATGATAAATATGATAATGGACAATGAAAAAGATGATACTGGACTACGGATGATGAAAAAGATAATACTGGACCATGATGAAGATGATAATGGACAATGATAAAGATGATGCTGGAGTATGATAAAGATGACTGGACTACGGACGATGATAAAGATCATACTGGACCATGATAAAGATGATACTGGACCATCATAAAGATGATAATGGACAATGATAAAGATGATGCTCGACCATGACAAAGATGAGGCTGGACTACGAACGATGATAAAGATCATACTGGACCATGATAAAGATTATAATGGACAATGATAAAGAAGATAAAGGACCATTATAAAGATGATAATGGACCATGATAAAGATGATACTGGACCATGATAAAGATGATGCTGGAGTGTGATAAAGATGATGCTGGACTAAGGACGATGATAAAGCTGATACTGGACCATTATAAAGATTATAATGGACAATAATAAAGAGGATACTGGACCATGATAAAGATGATGCTGGAGTGTGATAAAGATGATGCTGGACTCCGCACAATGATAAAGATCATACTGGACCACGATAAAGATGATAATGGACTGTGACAAAAATGATACTCAACCATGATAAATATGATAATGGACAATGATAAAGATGATAGTGGACTACGGATGATGAAAAAGTTAATACTGAACCATGATAAAGATGATAATGGACAATGATAAAGATGATGCTGGACTACGGACAATGATAAAGATCATACTGGACCATGATAAAGATGATACTGGACCATCATAAAGATGATAATGGACAATGATAAAGATGATGCTCGACCATGACAAAGATGAGGCTGGACTACGGACTATGATAAAGATCATACTGGACCATGATAATGATGATAATGGACGATGATAATAAAGATGATGCTGGACAATGGCAAAGATGATGCTCGACCATGACAATGATGATGCTGGACTACGAACGATGATAAAGATGATACTGGACCAAGATAAAGATGATACTGTAAAATGATAAAGATGACACTGGACCTTGATGAAGATGATACTGGACCATGATAAAGATGATGCTGGAGTATGATAAAGATGATAATGGACGATGATAAAGATGATACTGGACCATGATAAAGTTGATGCTGGACCATGACAAAGATGAGACTGGATCATGACAAAGATGAGACTGGATCATGACAAAGATGAGGCTGGACTACGGAAGATAATAAAGATGATACTGGACCATGATAGAGATGATACTGGACCATGACAAAGATGATGCTGGAGAATGATAAAGATGAGGATGATGTTGGATAAGGGATATATTTACATTTCCCAGGTTCCAGGGTGTAAACCAATGTTTAGAGATGCAATCAAACTGCTCTCTTTTTAATTGTATTTCACAAGTAAATGACAATAACAGACTTGAACCCACTGATACTATACACTCGCTTACATTGTAGTATTTTTACAAGCTGCAATTCATCTGGCTTGTGGGTCATCCAGGAAATCCTCCTAACGCATATTTGACGTCAGCAGTTCTGCCCTCATTTTATGAACCCTGATGTTGCATCTCATGCTCCAATTAGCAGAAGCCACCAGGCCATGGGCTGGGGTACAAAAACACAATTACACCTCCAAATATAATAATCAGCATCCGAACGACATTTTCCTTAACGAGACGACGCCGGGCGGATGTCACGCGGCGGCAACTGTCCCATCACGCGGTGGCGGCGGCGCGCCTCATTAGGACGCTAATGCCACTAATAATTACCCAAACGTGTAAAAGAAGGATCAAGTTAGACGTAACCTTCATTTGGACGCCAATTGAGCTCATTTATTTCTGACTGTTCAGAAAAGAAGAAGAAGAAGAAAAAAAAAAAGACATTCTTCCACATTGGCTTTTTTTTTGGAGCAAATGTGACAACATATAATCATTTCAATTGACAGAGACAGCAATAAAAAAAAAAAAAGTACAACGGGATCATTTTGTGTGTGTGTGTGTGTGTGTGTGTGAGACAAACTAACCTCATCCAGCAGGTGGCGCTGTGCTGAGAAAAAAGGCTTGAATAGAAAGTGACCGACTCTCCTTGTCTTTTTCAATTACAAACGGTGGGTTCCCACATGAATTCTGCCTAGCAACAAGCAAATTGTATTTTAATCCGAAGACAGGAGTGTGTCAGTGTATTTGTGTGACAAAAAAAAAAAAAAATGACTAAAACACTGTTTTATGGTAAGAAAGTTGCATCATTAGCGGAGAAGTTTGGAAGTCAAACAAACATGTTCATAATAATCCTGCACGTAATAAGGAATGACCGTCTGAGGCGAGTGACAACAGAATTTAGGTTTCCAACTTGACCGAGTCCAACATGTCTTTGGCTTCTTGGTATTCCGCACATTCCGCCAACTCTTCCTCCGCTTCCTGCAAACGTGAGAAAGTACACAAAGTTTGTGAGAAAGTACACAAAGTTTGTTATCGTGAGGACGCCGCGTGAAACCATCAGGTTGTATCGGGCCTCGTCCGTCATTACTTCCAATTTGTTTTGTGCAATACGAAGGTCCTGGGTAATCCTGGGTTCAAATCCAGGCTCGGGATCTTTCTGTGTGGAGTTTGCATGTTCTCCCCAGGACTGCGTGGGTTCCCTCCGGGTACTCCGGCTTCCTCCCACCTCCAAAAAACATGCACCTGGGGATAGGTTGATTGGCAACACTAAATGGTCCCTAGTGTGTGAATGTGAGTGTGAATGTTGTCTATCTGTGTTGGCCCTGCGATGAGATGGCGACTTGTCAAGGGTGTACCCCGCCTTCCACCCGAATGCAGCTGAGATAGGCACCCCCTGCTACCCCAAAAGGGACAGGCGCTAGAAAATGGATGAATAAATAAATAAATGGGTCGTACTTGTACAGCGCTTTTAAATAATGATAAATGGGTTGTACTTGTATAGCGCTTTTCTACCTTCAAGGTACTCAAAGCGCTTTAACACTACTTCCACATTTACCCATTCACACACTGATGGAGGGAGCTGCCATGCAAGGCGCCAACCAGCACCCATCAGGAGCAAGGGTGAAGTGTCTTGCTCAGGACACAACGGACGTGACGAAGTTGGTACTAGGTGGGATTTGAACCAGGGACCCTCGGGTTGCGCACGGCCACTCTCCCACTGCGCCACGCCGTCCCTTTTCTACCTTCAAGGTACTCAAAGCGCTTTGACACTACTTCCACATTTACCCATTCACACACTGATGGAGGGAGCTGCCATGCAAGGCGCTAACCAGCACCGATCAGGAGCAAGGGTGAAGTGTCTTGCTCAGGACACAACGGACGTGACGAGGTTGGTACTAGATGGGGATTGAACCAGGGACCCTCGGGTTGCGCACGGTCACTATTCCACTGCACCACGCCGTCCCCCCGGATGGATGTTTTGTGGGGCAAAATTTGAAACAAATGTGGTCTGTTGCTGGTGTGAAAGCATGGAATTCTCTAAACAAAGACTTAAAACTAGGGGTGTAACGGTATACAAAAATTTTGGTTCGGTATGTACCTCGGTTTAGAGGTCACGGTTCGGTTCATTTTCAGTACAGTAAGAAAACAACAGAATATAATTTTTTGGGGTTATTTATTTACCAAATTTGCAAAATCTTCCACCAAAAATATTTTTTCTTAGTGGAATATTTGATGTGAAGTAATGGGAACCTTGGATAGGTCAATAATTCATAATAACATTGCTTTTGATTCAATATTATGTTTTGAGCAATGACAGTTTGAAAGAAAAAAAAAAACAGCTTTGTTTTATTAGTCAACATTGCAAGTTTTTCTAAATTACATTTAACCTTCAAGCTTTTTTGTTTAACTTCTGTTATGTTTTTGTTTATTTTAATAGTATTTTTAGAATGTGCCGTGGGCCTTTAAAGGGGAACATTATAACCAGACCCATGTAAGCGTCAATATGTACCTTGATGGTGCAGAAAAAAGACCATCTATTTTTTTAACCGATTTCCGAACTCTAAATGGGTGAATTTTGGCGAATTAAACGCCTTTCTGTTTATCGGGATGGAGGCGATGACGTCAGAATGTGACGTCACCGAGGTAACACACCCACCATTTTCATTTTCAACACATTACAAACACCGGGTCTCAACGGTGTGTTGTCGGAGGGTGTAACAACACTAACAGGGAGGGATTCAAGTTGCACCACTGGCAAGAAATCTGCCGCCAGACCCCCAGTGAATGTGCCAGAGTGTCTCCACATTTGACCGGCGATGCTAAGGCAGACATGGCACAGAGATGTATGGATAACCTGCAGATGCATTTGCAACTATAAAGTCAACAAATTCACAAAGGTGAGTTTTGTTGATGTTGACTGCCAGCTAATCGATGCTAACATGCTACGCTAATCGATGCTAACATGCTATTTACCGGCGGTGCTAAAGCAGACATGGAACAGAGATGTATGGAGAACCTGTAGATGCATTTGCAACTATATTACGTTTCCTTCCACCCACTTTTAATGCGAAAAAAACACTTACCAATCGACGGATTTAAGTTGCTCCAGTGTCAAAAGATGCGAAAATCCTGATCGTTTGGTCCGCACATTTTACCGGCGATGCTAACGCAGCTATTCGGCCGTGCTATGGCTATGAATAGCGTCAATAGCTATTCGCTCAATAGCTTCAGTTTCTTCTTCAATATTTTCATACTCCAACCATCCGTTTCAATACATGCGTAATCTGTTGAATCGCTTAAGTCGCTGAAATCCGAGTTTGAATCCGAGCTAATGTCACTATATCTTGCTGTGGTATTCCCATTGTTTGTTTACATTGGCAGCACTGTGTGACGTCACAGGGAAATGGCCAGTGTCTTCGCAGAGAGCCGAAAATAAGGCACTTTAAAGCTTTATTCAGGGATATTCCGAGAACGGTAAAATTTTGAAAAAAACTTCCAAAAATACAACAAGCCACTGGGAACTGATTTTTATTGTTTTTAACCCTTTTTGAAATTGTGATAATGTTCCCCTTTTAAAACATTAGCTGTGGGCCACAAATGGCCTCCGGGGCAGACTTTTGACACCCCTGCTATAGATAATAAAAATTAAATCTGATAAATCAATGGATAAAAAGCAGAGCCTGGCGACGCATGCGCGTTTATCATAACTCTCTCGCTCTCTGTCCCCTCCTCACAAATGCTGATGTTGCGCTAACAATGTTGTGGAGAGGGGCGTGTCTAACACGTCCCCTGCGGGGGGGGGATGTGCAGGAGCAGCAATCAGGTGAGCAGATACCTCAGCTGGGATGAGTTATCTAATCACCGGTTTCCTTTATCAGCAGCGTTGGAAACCATGAGGGGGGCTGCCAAACAGAGTGAGAGCCAGACGGAGGAGCACGCTGATGAGTGCGAGACACAGAAGCTGAAAAGAAACTCTGAACATTTAAAACAATTGTATAAGAATAAAAGATTGTAAACCACTGCGCCAAGGTGTGGTGTTTCCTGCAAAGGAACAGAGGCTCTAGGACGGAGATCTTCAAAAATGTTGTTTTGTTTTTAACCCCTTCTTAACCCTGAACGTACATTGTTAATACACGCAACTATAACTCAAAATGCCACTGTTAGCATGTTAGTAAAAGAGGAAATGTCTGGTGCTAGCCGCTATCGGGCTAGGATAGACTGACCATACGTCCTCTTTTCACTGGACATGTCCTCTTTCGCGGGGCTGTCAAGGCAGAGTTTCTTAAATGTCTCAAATGTCCGGCATTTTGAGTATTGTTTACGCTACTTAATATGTCCGTGTGGAAACTCGTTCAGTTCACCTCAGCACCGAACCAAAACCCCCGTACTGAAACGGTTCAATACAAATACACGTACCATTAGACCCCTAATTAAAACGTTGTAAGAATATCTTTGAATTTAAAAAGAGTTACAAAAAGAGACAACTGGAATTACATTAAACCAGCGTTTCCCAAAGTGTGGGGCGGGCCCCACTGGTGGGGAATAGAGACATGACAGGTGGGGGGCGAGGAACGGGAGGAAATTTCACTTAAATTTTTTTATTTAGGGTCCTTGGCCCATTGCAAAAGGACTCCACAGGAGTCCTTTTGCAATGGGCCAAGGACCCTATTGAAACTGCTGTGTTTTATTATTATTCCGCACCTTCGCACCCTAATTTGACCCCCTTAACATGCTTCAAAACTCACCAAATTTGATACACACGTCGGTATAGCAAACCTTCCCAAGTTATTAAGCAACCAAACCCCAAAAATGAAAATTGCGCGCTAGCGCCCCCTAGGAAAAAAAACTACAACAGACTGCTCATAACTTCCGTTAGGAATGTCATAGAGACATGAAACAAAAACTTCTATGTAGAACTGACTTACAATTCATAATTTTACTTTCTCGGGCAAAAATCAACAAAAAGTTGGCACAAACCCCTCCAATACAACATTTTCGCAAAAAATGCTATTTTTGCCTCTTTGAACTGTAATTTGACCCCCTTAAAATGCTTCAAAACTCACCAAACTTGGCACACACATCAGTACTGGCAGAAATTGCGATCTAATGAAAAAACTAAACCCGAAAATTAAAAAATGCGCTCTAGCGCAATTTTTGAATAAAACACAGCAAAAACTGCTCCTAGGAAGAAAACACAAACAAAATTGCTTGTAACTTCCAGTAGGAATGCCGGAAAGACATGAAACAAAAACTTCTATGTAGGTCTCACTTAGACCTACATTTAGATGATTGACATCCTTCAGCAAAAATCAACAGGAAGTTAAAAAATTACCCCTTCAAAATAAAAGTTTTGTAAAAACCCGTCACCTTTTTCAAACGTAAAGTCCTCCGAGTGCGTTTGTCGTTTGGGCTTCGAACTCGCACAGGAAAGAGATTGAACCCTTTTGATTAAAACTATCCAACAAAGTTTTGATTACTGCTCCGGTTTTGATTTTACGCGCCTTCAAAGAACCCCTGCGCAAAGTTTCCTAAAAAATGTAATTTTTGCCTCTTTGAGCTGTAACTTGACCCCCTTAAAATGCTTCAAAGTGCAAGTTAAAGCTGTACTATGCAAAGCAAAAGCCATTTATCAACAACATCCAGAAACGCGGATCTGTAATTTGACCCCCTAAACATGCTTCAAAACTCACCAAATTTTACACACACATCAGGACTGGCGAAAATTGCCATCTAATAAAAAACCAAACCCCAAAAGTCAAAATTGTTGCTCCAGCGCCCCCTAGGAAAAAACCCAGACAAAATTGCTTGTAACTTCAGTTAGGAATGTCGTAGAGACATGAAACAAAGACCTCTATGTAGGTCTGACTTAGACCAGGGCTTGGCAGCGGCCAAAGGCGGACCCGACCAACGCTGCTTGCAGCTTTAATTTTTTTATTATATTCTTTGATTTATTTTTTTACTATGCTTTCATTTTCAATACACACTGTCTGTGAAATCCGCTATATAAGTAAATGTAAATTACGTTTTTCCTCGAGGCTTTAAATTTCTAGGGAGGAGCAAAAGTTTGACAGACATAGCAACAGTAACTAATGGGGGTGGGGCTAAGCCGAACAATCTTTCACACGGATGGATAGCAGGCTAATGTGTGGACCACAATTACACAAAATGGATAAATTTGTGACTCGCACCTCAAAGGTCGTCGAGCCAGCGCCTGCAGAGAAACAAAAATCTGACAGGCTTAATCAACCAAAAAGCCAACCGAAAAGAAAATATGATGCAGAGTATCTTGCTCTTGGATTCACGGCAACGGTGGTGGGGGCAGAGGAGAGACCCCTGTGTGTTCTGTGTCTAAAACCGCTAGCAGCAGACAGCATGAGACCCAACAAATTAAAGAGACACCTAGAGACCACACACCGCGATCACGTCAATAAGCCACTTAATTTCTTTCAAAGAAAACTGGCAGAGTAGTTATTTTATTTATCATTGAACTTGATGCAAGTTATACCACAGCTGCACAGTTATTTAATTTTTTATTGAACTTGATGTTATTTTATGTTATTGAGTTTGAATGTATACAACTTGAATGTTACTTGATTTTCAATAAATTTGAAAATGTTAAGCTTGGCATTAGCGTTCTGTTGGGCCGATGGGGGCACGAGGGGCTTGAAAACTCCCCCTTGTCCAAAGTGGGGGATGACAAAAAAAAGTTTGAGAACCACTGCATTAAACTGAATTTTTATTTAGATTGGACGTATCATTGTGAAAATGCTTAAAAGGCCTACTGACACCCACTACTACGCAGTCTGATAGTTTATATATCAATGATGAAATATTAACATTGCAACACATGCCAATACGGCCTTTTTAGTTTACTAAATTGCAATTTTAAATTTCCCGCAAAGTATCCTGTTGAAAACGTCGCGGAATGATGACGCGTGCATGTGACGTCACAAGTTGTAGCGGACATGTTCTTCCAGCACCGATCACGGCTAAAAGTCGTCTGTTTTAATCGCATAATTACACAGTATTCTGGACATCCGTGTTGCTGAATCTTTTGCAATTTGTACAATTAATACTGGAGACTACAAAGAAGAAAGATGTTGGTGGAAAGCGGTGGATTGCGGCTGGCTGTAGCAACACAAACACAGCCATTGTTTCTTTGTTTACATTCCCTAAATTTGACGGTGAAACTTTAATATGGAACAGAGCTGTCAAGCGAACATGGTTCTCTACCACATGCTACCGGCAGGTTTTGGTGAGAAAATTGTGGTAATAAGTCGGCTCTTACCGTAGACATGAGCGGAGCTTGTGTCGTTCCTCCTGCACCTGTCAAGAAGCAGCTGCGACTCTCTCGCCTCCTCCGTGGCTTCCCTCAGAGACACTGGTGGTCACCACACTCGTGGCCACACCCCTCCGACTTTCAGGTATGACTATATAATCTCATTAAAACACTAGTAACACAATAACCAGATAAGGGATTTTCCAGAATGATCCTAGTAAATGTGTCTAATAACATCTGAATCGCTCCCACTGCCCTCTTTTTTTTCCTTTTTTCTAGTCCTTCACTCTCACTATCCTCATCCACGAATCTTTCATCCTCACTCAAATTAATGGGGAAATTGTCGCTTTCTCGGTCCGTATCGCTCTCGCTGCTGGTGGCCATGATTGTAAACAATGTTCAGATGTGAGGATCTCTACAACCCGTGACGTCACGCGCACATCGTCTGCAACTTCCGGTACAGGCAAGGCTTTTTTATTAGCGACCAAAAGTTGCGAATTTATCGTGGATGTTCTCTACTAAATCCTTTCAGCAAAAATATGTCAATATCGCGAAATGACCAAGTATGACACATAGAATGGACCTGCTATCCCCGTTTAAATAAGAAAATCTCATTTCAGTAGGCTTATAAACGAAAATTCAAAAGTATGTTGAAGTTTTGGGTGTTGGTGGAAGGAACATTTATAAAGTAATCTAAAATGATTTGTGTTAAAAGGGGGCAGATATATATAAGAATGGTATTCTTCCATAAGCTCCTTTCTGATCATG
This sequence comes from Nerophis ophidion, assembly GCF_033978795.1. Lineage (NCBI taxonomy): Eukaryota > Metazoa > Chordata > Actinopteri > Syngnathiformes > Syngnathidae > Nerophis > Nerophis ophidion. The sequence goes on along the minus strand of NC_084618.1, from coordinate 17,504,095 downwards.
GAAATGTATAAGAAACAAAAAAAACAATTAAAGTGTCAAATGCACATGACTTGTATGTATGCATTTTCATGAAAGGAATGAAAAGAAATGATGATGATGAAGCTTCTGCAAAAATTGGAAAACTATGGCATAAGGTGTTTCACAACAGCGGTTAAGTAGTTATTTAAAGGGGAACATTATCACAATTTCAAAAGGGTTAAAAACAATAAAAATCAGTTCTCAGTGGCTTGTTGTATTTTTTGAAGTTTTTTTCAAAATTTTACCGGTCCCCGAATATCCCTAAAAAAAAGCTTTAAAATGCTTGATTTTCGCTATTTGCGATGCGACTATCCATTTCCTGTGACGCCATACAGTGCTGCCAATGTAAACAAACAATGGGAATACCACAGCAAGATATAGCGACATGATGGGGACAAATTTCACCACACCTAGTGTGTGTGTGTGACAATCATTGGTACTTTAACTTTTTCCCCCCAGTTTTTTATGGCAAAAACTAAAAATATGCCATATTTTCCCCAAAGCATTTTTTAAAATGGAATATATGATGTGAAGTAATTGGAGCCTTAAATCAGGGGAGTCATCTCGTTTTTAGCGAGGGCCACATTCAATCATGGCTGCCCAGTGAACAGTGAACAACATATGAATATAAACATAATAATAGGCTTGTTAGGCAATTTGCATAGGAAACTGTTTTTGATCACCGTATTTTCCGGACCGTAGGGCGCACCGTTGATAAGCGGGGTCGAGTCAGGTCTACTTTCATACAAAAGATGCACCGGATGCGTCATTTTGTGGGCGGTCTTATTTACGTGGCTCACCTTCGGCAGCTTCTTCTCCCCGTCGCGGTGTATCGTGCAAGGACGGGGAGTGGAAGAAGTATCAAAAGGTGGCGTTAACTGTCTTTGTCATTGCACAAGTACCGGATTTTCCGCACTATAGGGCGCACCGGATTATAACCCGCACCTTCAATGAATGGCCTACTTTAAAACTTTGTTCATACAGTATACAAGGCGCATAGAATAGATGCTACAGTAGAGGCTGGGGTTACATTATGCATCCTTTAGATCAGGGGTCTCAAACTCAATTTACCTGGGGGCCACTAGATGCAGAAACTGGGTGAGGCTGGGCCGCAACAAAAGATTTCTTTAAAAAATCTAACATGCACTTGGCCCGCGGCATAGCGTAGTGCAGGGGTGCCCATTACGTCGATCGCGAACTACCAGTCGACCGCGGAGGGTGTGTCAGTCGATCTCCAGCCAGGCTTTAAAAAAAAAAATAGACCTAAAAATTAGTGATCATCAATCTTCACCAAGACGTCACTTAAATGACATTCACGTTACCGGAGGGTCTTGTGAGATGACGCTGGCTGCTGCAAGATCATTATTATTAAAATATGACCGAAAGGAAGGCGAGAAACACTTTTTATTTCAACAGACTCTCGCGCCGTACCTTCCGTCAAAACTCTAAAGGCCGACTGCACATTTCCTATCTTCACAATAAAAGCCCTGCTTCATGCTGCCTGCGCTAACTAAATACAGAGTCTCGGAAAACTGGCGTGCACAAGCAATCCCTCAGAAAGCTGGCGTGCATATCACTTGTGCACGCCAGCTTTCCGAGACTCTTATTTTGTTAGCGCAGGCAGCATGAAGCAGGGCTTTTATTGTGAAGATAGAAAATGTGCAGTCGACCTTTAGAGTTTGACGGAAGGGACGGCGCGAAAGTCTGTTGAAATAAAAAGTGTTTCTCGCCTTCCTCTCTGTCATTTTTTCATAATAATGAACTGGCAGCAGCCAGCGTCATCTCACAAGACCCTCGGGTGCCGTGAATGTCAATCAAGCAAGCTGCGGAATTTGCCGCCAATGTTTTTCTTGTAAAGTGTATGGAAGCTGGATGAATTAGATGCCAAAAACCAACCACTTTCATGAGAAGGACAACTTTTTTTCTCCTCCATTTGAAAATGTGGGCGTTATCATCATTACTGTCTGATTCCAATCAATGCAAGTCATCAGAATCAGGTAATACACCAACTTATATTCTTGTCTTCGTGAAAGAAAGACATCTATATGTGTTACACATGCTTGTATTATCATTAAACACATTTAACTTGTTTACAAAAATGTCTCTTTCATAAATAAATATAAATGATATATATAAATGAGGTAGATCCCCTCGAGTTGGTCAATTGAAAAGTAGCTCGCCTGCAGAAAAAGTGTGGGCACCCCTAGCGTAGTGGGTAGAGCGGCCAGCCAGAAACCTGAGGGTTGCAGGTTCGCTTCCCACCTAGTAACATCCAAAAAAATCGCTGCCGTCGTGTCCTTCGGCAGGACACTTCACCCTTTGCCCCCGGTGCCACTCACACTGGTGAATGAATGATAGGTGGCGGTTGGAGGGGCCGTAGGCGCAAACTGGCAGCCACGCTCCCGTCAGTCTACCCCAGGGCAGCTGTGGCCACTGATGTAGCTTACCACCACCAGGTGTGAATGAATGTTGAGTCCCACTTCTCTGTGAGCGCTTTGAGTGTTTAGAAAAGCGCGATATAAATCTAACATATTTATTTATTTAATGAGTTCACCTTCTTTGAATGGCTTTCCCGCCCTAGCAACATACTTGCCAACTCTCGCGATCTTTCCGGGAAACACCCAAATATCAGTGCCAATCTCCCGGGGCATTCAATCTCCCGGTTTTCAACCTGACAACTATATCATGGGCGTGCCGTGATGAACCTGCCTTTAGCGTCTGCTACAATCTGCCGACTCGTCCGCCTTTCCACCATACTAACAATGTGCCGGCCAAGTCACATATTGTATGAGGCTTTTGCCAACCTATGTAAGTGACTGCAAGACATACTTGATCAACAGACATACAGGTCACACAGAGGGTGGCTGTATAAACAACTTTATCACTGTTACAAATATGCGCCACACTGTGAACCCACACCAAACAAGATTGACAAACACATTTGGGGAAATCATCCTCACCGTAACACAACATAAACACAACAGAACAAATACCCAGAATCCCATGTAGCCCTAACTTTTCCGGGCTACAAAAAGGGGCGGGGGGTTGGAAGAGTTAGGGCTGCATGGGATTCTGGGTATTTGTTTTGTTGTGTTACGGTGCGGATGTTCTCCCAAAATGTGTTTGTCATTCTTGTTTAGTGTGGGTTCACAGTGTAGCACATATTTGTAACAGTGTTAAAGTTGTTTATACGGCCACTCTCAGTGTGACCTGTATGGCTGTTGATCAACTATGTCTTGAAGTCGCTAACGACGTCTACAGAGGCCTCACTGAGGCTGGGTTGGCATGCTATTTGTACAGGTTGTAGAGGACGCTAAAGGCAGTGCCTCCACGGTGCCCCCGTAACGTTGTTAGGGAGAATGATTACCCCTGGAGGGGTGATAAAAATTGGGAGTCTCTCGGAAAAATTGAGGGCATACAATGACGCTATAAAACTCGCGGGCCGCACCAACATTAAATTTTCACATCGAGTTGCGGGCCACAAAATAACGTCTCCTGGGCCGCAATTGGCCCGCGTGTGTGAGACCTCTGCTTTAGATGGAGCTGCAATAAAAGGGAATGTCAACAAAACAGATAGGTCAGTCAAACTTTATTAATAGATTACAAACCAGCGTTCTGAAAACTCCGTTCACTCCCAAAATGAATAAACTGCTGTTTTATTATTTTCCCCGATTCAATAAACACGTAAAAAACAGTCTGATACTGTTACGGTAAATCAAACGTTAGTGCAATCACAATATAGTAACACTCGAAATAGTGCAAAGCAATAATATATCAATAACTCAACTTTGTCAAACGTTAATGTCAAACAACACAACACAACACACAAAATAAACATGTAAAGCTCACTTTATTAGGTTATTCCTCATCCACGAATCCCTCAAATTGTTCTTCTTCAGTGTTCAAATCAAACAGTTGGGCGAATACAGCAACCAACATGCCAGGCTCCGTCTCGTCGAAGTCGTCATTAAACGAGTCAGTGTCGCTGCTGTTAATGTTAAATTCTCTCGCTGCTGCTCTATTCCCGTCTTCTACTGTGTGACTGATCACTTTCTGTTTAAACTCTGCGTCATAAGCGTCTCTTAACAGGAACCATTTTGGGGTCTTTACATAAACACACAGAAACGGCACGCCTGCCGCAGTCATATATCCCAGCATGCACCGCACGCTTCTTCTTCTACGGGGGAAAATAAGGTTGGCGGCTGCTTACCGTAGTTGCGAGACCTCCATCCATTCATCCATTTTTTACCGCGTATTGTGGCTCAATATTGGTCCATATACAAGACGCACCAGATTATAAGGCGCACTGTCAGCTTTTGAGAAAATTTGAGGTTTTAGGTGTTTTCAGCACAAACCCGTTCAAGATTAGACAAACAAACAGTGTACAGGTTTACAGAACAGGAACGCTAAAGGGGTCGCCACAAGGCGCCCCGTAAAAGATGGGGAAAAAGGTAAAACGCTGGGGAAGGATGAGTAAAAAAATAAAATCTAGACTGGACTCCTAAGGGGGCCCAGTCTGGAGTGGGAAAAAAACTCCATAGCAATACATATTACAATGTACATCTCGAGATAGGCCCTGCGATGAGGTGGCGAATAGTCCAAGGTGTACTCCGCCTTCCGCCCGATTGTAGCTGAAATAGGCGCCAGCGCCCCCGCGACCCTAAAGGAAATAAGCGGTAGGAAATGGATGGACGGATGGATCTCGAGATATCTGGCAACGGAGGTAAGGGAGTGCGGGGTCATGGTGGTAGGCCGAAGCTCTCAGGCGCTGACCATCCTTCCATCCCCCCTATGGGATTTGCGTCGAGGGCGTTGGATTGGGGGTTGTGGGGTATGTATGTGTGGCGTATATTTTTGTGGACGCATGTTTGTGTGTAAGCCTGCAGTGTGTCTCTGTTCCGCGGCCTTGATCTTGTGCAGTCGCTAGTCCAAAGTCAACAACGACAGGTGTGTGTCCATGAGAGACAAGGGAGTTTGTTGTGTCTTCGCTGCACTGTCCTTCGGGAGAGTCTCCAAGCCAGGGAAACAATCCAAGTTAGAATGTTTTGTATGCGAGTGAAAATAAAATTTGCTTTTCACTCTGAATTGCCTTTGACTGGTCCTCAAAATCCTGCAGGGCAGACAGTCCGATGTGATCCAAAGTGTCCACAGTCCTTCCCGCATCCTCCAATCAGCTTTGGGGTACTTTCAAGACTGCTAGCAACTTCCAATTTGTCGACAAACCAGAGCAACGCTTACTCCAATCAGCAGATGTCCTGTTGTCATAATTCTGAATAGGTAAGACATCTTCACGACCTCGACAGAAAAGGGTCGTCAGGCACGCGGCACTCCTTCTCCCAAAAGTCCGTCGTGTGTCCAGCAACAACCGCTCCGTCACGACAAGCAGGTTCCCCAAAACCCAAGATCTTGTCCCCTAAAGCAGGTTCCCCTAAACCCAAGATCTTGTCAATTTCGTTGAGGCCAGTTGAGTAGCTCCAATGTCTTTGATCCTACCAAGCAAAAGGCTTGTAAAACTCCACTGTGCAGGATGGGAAGTGACATGAGGGTGTTGGTTTCTTTGAAGTATTGCAATCCACAGGAAGATTTAACTCGACCCGAGATCTACAAACCGGAGAGGAAGCAGGACCGGACTCCCCTCCAGGCACCTTTTCTTTGAACTGTTTTGTGACCAAAGGCAGCGGCTGTTTACGACCCCCTTCCTTTAGAAACAGCTGTTGCCATGTAATCAGGGAAAGACCAAAAAAAAGAGGCGTCGTACAATCTTTCGTCCGAGCGTGGTGGAACACTGTACAAGGGTACAGGTGTACGCGCTCTCCTCATTGAGCCAAATTTAATTCTGTCTGATTCCTTGCTTCTTTGTCTGTTTAATAGATGTTATCAGTGTTTGAACCCGACACTTATCGACTACGGTGTCCGCACAAACTACAGTGGCGGACCTGCGCAAATTTTCAGAACTAACGCAGATCTCAAATACACATCAGCAGGTACCAGAAGGTAAGAAAAGTTGGTTTTGCATAATATTGTGAAACAAAACGTCAAATATGTCCGCTAATATGTGCCATTTTGCTGTCCTTATACACACACCATAGTGACACTTGTATCTCTGACTACAGTAGCTGTAATGGGCTGACAATCCATCAAGCGGTACTAAAACATTTTGACAGATTTTTGAGTGCCGTGTGTAATGTTCTTTATTTCCAATGGAACATTTTAAAGTTTTGGTGTTGTTAACTGACGTCAAAGTGCAGTCTACACGTATAGCTCAGTTGGTAGAGTGGCCATGCCAGCAACTTCAGGGTTCCAGGTTCGATCCCCGCTTCCGCCATCCGAGTCACTTCCGTCGTGTCCTTAAGCAAGACACTTTACCCACCTGCTCCTTGTACTACCCACCTGCTCCTTGTACCACCCACACGGCTTTAAAAGTAACTTAGATATTGGGTTTCACTGTGTAAAAACGCCTTGAGTCACTAGAGAAATTCACAATTCACATCTCATGTGTGACTGCCATCTACTGGTCACACTTATTACACCACGTACCAAATAAAATTGCTTCGAGGTCGGTAAGCACAACCAGAATGATTCCGTATATTAGGCGCATTGGGTTAAAAGGTGCAATGTTGATTTATAAAGTTCAAGTTGAAGTACCAATGATTTTCACAAACACTAGGTGTGGTGAAATTATTCTCTGCATTTGACTCATCATCCTTGATCACCCCCTGGGCGGTGAGGGGAGCAGTGGGCCGCAGCGGTGGCCGCGCCCGGCAATCATTTAAGGTGATTTAACCCCCAATTCTAACCTTTGATGCTGAGTGCCAAGCAGGGAGGTAATGGCTCCCAATTTTATAGTCTTTGGTATGACTCGGCCGAGGTTTGAACTTACAACTTACCGATCTCAGGGCGGACACTCCAACCACTAGGCCACTGACCTGCCCCCCAAGCAAGCCCTGAGTTCGACAGATTCTTTTGATTCATTATTATTTTTTTAACAACAGCGACCCAAAAGGCCTCCACTCATCAAAGTTGAAAATAAGTAGAAACATCAATATGTAATATTTGAACTTTCAACGGATAAATCTCTAGATCAGGGGTGTCAAACTCAAATACAGAGTGGGCCAAAATTTAAAACTGAACGAAGCCGCGGGTCGAGGTTGAACAAATTAATCCTTTAATAGGGACCCAAACAAGTTTTGCATTGAATATTTACCAAGCAAGGCTTATATAACTTTATAGTGACATGCAAAATCGAGTTTTAAATAATAATAATTAAAAAATATCAATGGCATATCATATAAAATAAAAATACAGATTGAATGCCTCTTTTTGGCGGCGGGTTTGAGTTGGGGCGGGGTTCGGTTGTAGCGGGGGTGTATATTGTAGCATCCCTGGAGAGTTAGTGATGCAAGGGGTTCTGGGTATTTGTTCGGTTGTGTTTGTTGTGTTACGGTGCGGATGTTCTCCCAAAATGTGTTTGTCATTCTTGTTTGCTGTGGGTTCACAGCGTGGCGTATATTTGTAACAGTGTTAAAGTTGTTAATACGGCCACCCTCAGTGTGACCTGTATGGCTGTTGACCAAGTATGCCTTGCATACACTTGTGTGTGTGTGTATGAGCCGCATAAATTATGTGAGGGGGCCGGCACGCTGTTTGTATGGAGGAAAAGCGGACGTGGCGACATGTAGAGAACACCAAAGGCAGTGCTTTTACGGCCCGCCCCCAATATTATTGTCCGGGTGGAAGTCGGGAGAAATTCGGGAGGGGCACTGAACTTCGGGAGTCTCCCGGGAAAATCAGGAGGGTTGACGAGTATGAGTATTAGTGGTGAATGCGGTGTGACAGCGGCGGGCCAGCTCTAATGTTAATTTAATATTGCCTCAAGGGCCAAATGAAATTACACGGCGGGCCAAATTTGGCCCGTGGGCCAGAGTTTGACACCCATGCTCTAGACCGACGTCAGATCTACCCATCCATTACAACTTTTTATAACTTTTTGAGCAAGGCATGTCGGCTTTGAGTTATTAGTGTAAATTTTGCAACCGTTTTCTCATGACACTTGTTCGCTCTTTTATTCCACTTTTTAAAATAGTATTGTCAAAATAGGCTACGGAGTAAAATGAAGGAAACGTCATCCACTCACCAGTAGCTGCTGCAGCTCGTTGTGTGCAAGGGTCAGGCGGCGTCGGGTGTCTGGGATCATCATGATGGTCTCCTTCAAGCTCTCCGTCTGGAAGCACATGCGCCTGGTCACACCTCTCCCACAGAGCGGCCTACTACTTTCGGTTCACAAAGCCGAGAACCTGACTGGACCAAAGTCAGCTCTGGGCTAAACTAGCGATTAAAAAAAACGTCACGCGCCATCGCCGTCCAGGTGCGATGTTAACCTGACAAAGCGCAAGCGCGGAAAGCGAGCCGGGCTAAGCGGTGCCGGGCGGCGACAGAGAAAAGTCACGGCGCCCTCTGGCTGCGGTGGAATGATCCCATCAGCGCGGGATGAAGACGACACTTAAGAGAGCGTATTGATTCCATTAAAACAAAAACCTCTAATCCATCCTGCCTCAGGCGCGTCATCTCCAAACCATAATCCGTCTGGCCTCCCAATCTCGCCATTAACGCCAGCCAAGCGTGCCGCTCTGCTTGGGCCCCGGCCGCCGCTGTGAATGAACAAACAAAACCCACTCGCTCTGAATTTTTATGCTTGCTGTAAACAAGGGTGTTCAAACTGTGGCCCGGGGCCGTTTGCAGTTCACAGCTAATTGTTTTAATGGCCTGTTAAAAATTCTAAAAATACTATAAAAAACAAGCAAAGAGAGTAGAGTAAAGGAACAAATGGAGAAAAAGTTGACATTTTAACACTGATAACTGTTTTTTTCATTAGAAATAATCTATGTTGTTGTTATTGACCCATTCAAGGATCCAACTGGATCAAATATTCTATATTTAATTCTAAAAATACTATAAAAAAAAAACAAAAACGGGTGTAATGTAAGGAGAAAATGTTGACATTTTAACACTGTTTTTGTCATTAAAAATAATCAATGTTGTTGTTATTGACCCATTCAAGGATCCAATTGGATCAAATTTTCTATTTTTCATTCTCAAAAAATACTATGAAAAAACAAACAAACAACGGGTGTAATGTAAAGAGAAAAAGTTGACATTTTAACACTGTTTTTGTCATTAAAAATAACCAATGTTGTTGTTATTGACCCATTCCAGGATCCAATTGAAATTAAATATTGTATTTTGATCTATTTTTTTGGGAAAAAAAATTGCATATTTTGTAAGATTGCCGTATAAAAACAGAAGTTTTCTTTGACAAAAAGGGGTTTAAAAAAAATTATAGAAACTTATGATCTGATAAGCAAATTTTTTTAACGGCCTGCGGCACATTCTAAAAATACTGTAAAAAAACAAACAACGGGTGTAATGTAAAAAGAAAACGTTGACATTTTAACATAACTGTTTTTTTCATAAAAAATTATCAATGTTGTTGTTATTGACCCATTTAAGGATCCAATTGAATCAAATATTCTATTTTGATGTATTTTTGGGGGGAAAAATTGTATATTTTTTAGGATTGCTATATAAAGAGGTTTTTGTTGACAAAAAGGGCATAAATAAACTTATGATCTGATATACAAATTTTTTTAATGGCCCGCGGCACATTCTAAAAATACTATAATAAAACACACAGAGTGTAGTAAAGGCGCAAACGTGTGTAATGTAAAGAGAAAAAGTTGACATTTTAACGCTGATAACAGTTTTTTTCATTAAAAATAATCAATGATGTTATTGACCCATTCAAGGATCCAAATGAATAAAATATTGTATTTTGATGTATTTTTGGGGGGAAAAATTGCACATTTTGTAAGATTGCCATATAAAAACAGAGGTTTTCTTCGACAAAAAGGGCATAAAAAATAAAAATAAAATAAAACTTATATGATAAGCTAATTTTTTTTAACGACACGCAGCACATTGTAAAAATACTATAAAAAAACAAATAACGAGAGTGGAGTAAAGGCACAAAAGGGTGTAATGTAAAGAGAAAAAGTTGACATTTTAACACTGATAACTGTTTTTTTTCATTAAAAATAATCAATGTTATTGACCCATTCAAGGATCCAATTAAATCAAGTATTCTATAATAATAATTATAATAATAATAATATAATTATGAATAACGACTAATGTTAGCAATTATTGGCTTATTTAGGACTCAAATTTCACCTCAATTATTCCACTCCATCAGCATTTTTTTTTCTGCCACAAAAACAGGGTTTTCTTGGACAAATAGGACATAAAACATAAAAAAACTCAACTTTATATCGACGGAAGTTGGTCTAGAGCAGGCATGTCAAACTCATTATGGTTGCCCTCAGAGGGCCGCTTTTAACAGTGAATAATATACAGTAAGAATATAAATGTGTGTACATAGACCATGTGTATAATTGTCTATGTATTTGAACATTACGTACGCTGTACATAAACTCTTTAGATTGTACGGTTTAAAACTGTCAGCTCAGTCGCCACAAATTTACCGTAATATTTGCATTTTTTTTATTTTTATAAAGGCATATATAATTAATGGAATTAAATTAAATGCAATGGAAAAACTTTTTTTTTTTTTAGAAAATGGATGGATGGATGGAAAAACTGTACCACTTGTGTATTGACGGAAAGATTCATGCTAGTTTTTTTTATACTGTAAAATCTATGGGTGTTGTGTTTTTATAGTGTATTATTACTCTATACTGAATAACGGGACGAAAGTGGATTTTACTGTAAAAAAAATGTTACTTGACGTGGTTCGGGCATATAGTCAGGATGCCACGCGAACGCCTCCCTCAGGAGGTGTTTTGGGTACGTCTGACCGGTAGGAGGCCACGGGGAAGACCCAGGACATGTTGGGAAGACTATGTCCCCTGGCTGGCCTGGTAACGCCTCGGGATCCCCCGGGAGGAACTGGCTGGGGAGAGGGAAGTCTGGGCTTCCCTGCTTAGGCTGCTGCCCCCATGACCCAACCTCGGATGAGCGGAATATGATGGATGGAAATGTTACTGTAAAAGTTTTGCATAAACAATTTGTTGGATTGAAATCATAGGTCAAGCAGATATTTAAGTATTTATCTTTATTCGAACAAAAACATTGTTTTGAAATGTATGATGATATAATATTTTGTTTTATTATTAGAGATGATTAAAGTGTAAATGTATGTAATTGCACACAGTATTTATTTTTGTAATACTTTTATTAAGAAAAGATAAGGAACTTTATTAACACATTTCCACCCTTTCGGGGGCCACACAAATTAATATGGGGGGGCAGCTCTGGCCCCAGGGCCTCGAGTTTGACACCTAAGGTCTAGAGATTTAAGCGCTGTAAGTAAAAAAAGAATATGTTTACATGACTTCCTTTTAACATTTCTATGGTGGAGACCATTTCGGGTCCCCGGTACATTTAACATTTACCAAAACTGATTGAAGCCCTCAGGGCTGGAAAAACCCCCCAAACGTTTATTTATCGTGTTGGTTAATATCAAAGCCGCCCTCGCATCCTTGGATACGTCAATAAGGGGGACAAAGTTTGGACGGCCCTGCGTTAAAGCGTGTATTGGCGTGGTCGGCGAGGGGGGATGAAGACGACGTGATGCCAGGAGAAGCAGCGTGAAGACGATCCATTAGCGTCATTCTGCTAATCAGGCCAATTGTTTGACATGCGAGCAACAAGCCGAGGGGAAGATGTCACATGTCCTGCTGGTGTTCTGTCAAGGCGCTTTGACAACCTGCCAGACAGATTCCTCATGTTCGGTTGCAGACTTGACTCCGGCTCATGTAAAGATTTCGGGCAGACTCAGCCAAAGTCTCGCTAAGTTATATTGCAATTTTCCACACCAACAAAGCAAGCATGCCGAAAAAAAAACGCTCAAACGTAAAATAAGGTTTTAGTCTTCTAAAGTGTGCTAGCTTGATGCTAATTTGCATTGGATTTGCCATAGACAGGCTACAATTAGCATTTGCCGATTTTACGTGGCGATTTCAACACTTCCAAATTTGGTAATGAAAACTGCAACTAAGATGAATATTTAAAAAAATGTTTGTAATCAGACAATATCTTGGCTATATTATATAGAACTTTTACCTGACACAATTGTTTTTATTTTTTATTTTATTTTAATCTTCTATTCCCCCCCCCCGTTTATCTGTATGTCATCTTTTTTGTAAGGGGCGCTGGAAGCCGGCAGACCCGTCAGCGATCCTGTTCTGTCTCCCTGTAATGTTTGTCTGATCTTGAATGGGATTGTGCTGAAAATTGTAATTTTCCTGAAGGAACTCTCCTGACGGAATAAATAAAGTACTATCTAATGTGAGTGTGAATGTTGTCTATCTGTGTTGGCCCTGCGATGAGGTGGCGACTTGTCCAGGGTGTACCCCACCTTCAGCCTGATTGTAACTGAGATAGCCTCCAACACCCCCAGCGATCCCAAAATGGATGGATGGACTAGGGTTGTACGGTATACCGGTACTAATATATTACCACGATACTAATCAGAATCAGCTTTATTGTCATTACGAATGACAATCATACTCGGTATAATGAATCATATTCGGTACTATACCGCCTCTAAAAAGTACCGCTCCCCCAGTGCTTCACTACACACCATAGGAGGATACAATAGCTCATCGGCGTCACAATGTAAACAAATGCCATGGGTGGATCTACACTTAACATCCACTTTAATGATACAAAGTACAAGAGCATATCTAGACAATACAACTATGATTACATCGATATTTTTTCGCATCGCAAAAAAATTATATTATGTTTATAAACTCAGGAACTACGTCCCTGGACACGAGGACTTGGAAAATGAACAATGTATGATCCTGTTACTACTTGGTATCGGATTGATACCTAAATTTGTGCTGTCGTCCAAAATTAATGTAAAGTATCAAGGAAGAGAAGAATAAGTGATTATTACATTTTAACAGAAATGTAGATAGAACATGTTGAAATGGAAAATAAGCCGATATTAACAGTAAATGAACATTTTTACAGCCTGTCCCTCAATGTTGACAAAATAATAGGTAGATAAATGACACAATATGTTACTGCATATGTCAGCAGACTAATTAAGAGTCTTTGTTTGTTTACTTACTGCTAAAAGACAATTTGTCTAGTATGTTCATTATTTTATTTAAAGGCCAAATTGCAATAATAAACCTATTTTTAATGTACTCTAAGATTTTATAAAGCCAATAATGACATTTTTTGTGGTCCCCTTTATTTAGAAATGTATCGATAGGTACCGAAAAGTATCGAAATACATTTTGGTATCGACTGTCATCTGCAGTCTTCTTCAGACGGGTCACCTGACCACTGTGATGTGTTGCCTGTCAGCTGTTGTTATAGGCATGGCCAACCAGGCAGACCTGTCATCTCTACCTGGTTGGCAGTGTTCTTCTTCTGTTATGATGTTGGCCCGTTCATGGAATGTTCTCAAGACTGACAGTTTGTGTGCTGTCAGCTGTTCGGAGGTCCCAAGTATGTATTGGACGGTGTGTGTCAGTTTTGGATGAACAGTAATATTTTGACTGCAGTCATCTTGGCGGTGGAATTTGTTCATCTGTTCATTTCCAGATGTTTCCAGTCTTGTCAATACACTGGTAGACTTGCCAGGTCTACGCCTATAACAGGGGTCGGCAACCCAAAATGTTGAAAGAGCCACATTGGACCAAAAATACAAAAACAAATCCGTCTGGAGCCGCAAAAAAATAAAAGCCATATTACATACAGATAGTGTGCCATGAGATATCAACTGAATTGTGAGGACGTAAATGAAACTAAATGAGCTCAAATACCGTATTTCCTTGAATTGCCGCCGGGGCGCTAATTAATTTAAAACCTCTTCTCACTCCTGCGCTTACCAAAGGTATGCGGTAAAAGTAAGCATGCGCTAATTATTTTAAAACCTCTTTTCACTCCGGCACTTACCAAAGGCATGCAGTAAAAATTTGAGTGTGATGTAAGGATACCATCATGAAAAGCACATTTAATAAAAAAAAAACGTTATTATGGTCTTACCTTTATGTAACGCATGTGTCAAATACATACATACATTTGTGGAGACTATTAGGCTCTTGCCGCCACAATCCAATCAGCTTAGTTGCATGCCGATAGCAGGAAGTGACTGGTATGCTCTTGCTCTATTTACTCTTTGGGAACTCGGTGCTCTCTCCCTCGCCATGTGACAAGGAGAGAGCACCGAGTTCCCACGCCGCCAACTCCAGCTTGCCCTGCCTGTCTGTCGGACCGTCAGCTCCACAGGTATATTGATAAAACATAGCTGCATACTGTTCTTTTTAGCATACCGAATAGCTTACTGAATAGCTCTTAATCTTCTTCCCTTTATGCGATTTCAAATTACCGGTATTGAAATCAGCCTCCTCCATTTTGAAAATGATGACAGGGGAAGTGTCACTCGTGATGTCACGAGTTTGACCCGGCGGTAATACTAAGCATGCGCTAAGTATTTTGCAAAGCGAGTCTGACCCGACAGTAATTCAAGGCAGGCGCATACCATATGCCCGGCGGCAATTCAAGGAAATACGGTAGCTACAAATGAGGCATAATGATGCAATATGTACATACAGCTAGCCTAAATAGCATGTTAGCATCGATTAGCTTGCCGTCATGCAGTGACCAAATATGTCTGATTAACACTCCACACAAGTCAATAACGTCAACAAAACTCACCTTTGTGCATCCATGCACAACGTTGAAAGTTTGGTGGACAAAATGAGACAGAAAAAGAAGTGGCATAAAACACGTCTTAGAAAGTCGAAGAAAGCTATACATGTAAACAAACTACGGTGAATTCAAAGACTGCCAAAATTAGTAGGACAAAACGACGCTCGCCAAATACTCGAATCAGTGAAGCATGTTTAATATAAACGGTAGGGCTGCGAATCTTTGGGTGTCCCACGATTCGATTCAATATCGATTCCTGGGGTCACGATTCGATAATATATCGATTTTTTCGATTCAAGATTCAAAAACGATATTTTTCCGATTCAAAACGATTCTGTATTCATTCAATACATAGAATTTCAGCAGGATCTACCCCAGTCTGCTGACATGCTAGCAGAGTGGTAGATTTAAAAAAAAAAGCTTTTATAATTGTAAAGGACAATGTTTTATCAACTGATTGCAATAATGTAAATTTGTTTTAACTATTAAACGAACCAAAAATATGACTTATTTTATCTTTGTGAAAACATTGGACACAGTGTGTTGTCAAGCTTATGAGATGCGATGCAAGTGTAAGCCACTGTGACACTATTGTTCTTTTTTTTATAAATGTCTAATGATAATGTCAATGAGTGATTTTTAATCACTGCTATGCTGAAATTATAACTAATATTGATACTGTTGTTGATTATATTCATTTTTGTTTTACTACTTTTGGTTTGTTCTGTGTCGTGTTTGTGTCTCCTCAATTGCTCTGTTTATTGCAGTTCTGAGTGTTGCTGGGTCAGGTTTGGTTTTGGAATTGGATTGCATTGTTATGGTATTGCTGTGTAGCGGTTTGTTGGGTTGATTTAAAAAAAAAAAAATCAATTTAAAAAAAAAAAAAGTGAATCGATTCTGAATGGCACAACAGATTCGATTCGTATTCGAATCGATTTTTTCCCACAACCCTAATAAAAAGTGTGCTTTATAACAATTAGGGAGGTTTGTGTCATGTTTGTCCTCCTACAGAAACCCTATTAAAACAAAAAATACGTTTTTTTTCCCCTACATCTTTTTCCATTTTTCATACATTTTTGAAAAAGCTCCAGGGAGCCACTAGGGCGGCGTTAAAGAGCTGCGGGTTGCCGACCCCCGGCTTATAAGAACAGCTGATAGGCAACACGTCACAATTCTGACGAAGACTGCAGATGACAGTCGAAACGTGTCTAATATACCAGGTACAGGGATTTGGTTCCGTATGGGTTGAAAAGTGAATCGTACCCATCCCTGCGCCACTCACGTGTTGCTTGATGAGGTAAGTGTCGGCCGCCTCCGCTTTCAGCAGCTCGATCTTCTCCTCCTGCTGCTTGGCCTCCTTTTTATACGAGACCTCTTCTTTGATCAGCCTGCACACAGGAGACACCCTTGATGCACAGCACAGGCCAGAAGTTTGGACACACCTTCGCATTCAATGCGTGTTCTTTATTTCCATGACTATTTACATTGTAGATTGTCACATCAAAAGTATGAATGAACACATGTGGAGTTATGTAAAATGGTGAAATAACTGAAAACATGTTTTGTATTCTAGTTTCTTCAAAATAGCCACCCTTTGCTCTGATTACGGCTTTGCACACTCTTGGCATTCTCTCCATGAGCTTCAAGCACACGTGTAAAGGGTGGCTATTTTGAGGAAACGAAAATATAAAACATGTTTTCAGTTATTTCACCTGTTTGTGTGAAGTACATAACTCCACGTGTGTTCATTCATAGTTGTGTTGCCTTCAGTGACAATCTACTATGTAAATCAGACCTGGGCAAATTAAGGCCCAGGTTAAGCTTTTCAATCTGGCCCCCCCAGACCTTCCCAAATCATTTTTTTAGATGTTTAAAGGGGAACATTATCACAATTTCAAAAGGGTTAAAAACAATAAAAATCAGTTCCCAATGGCTTGTTGTATTTTTTGAAGTTTTTTTCAAAATTTTACCGGTCCCGGAATATCCCTAAATAAAGCTTTAAAGTGCCTTATTTTTGCTATCTTCGAAGCCACTATCCATTTCCCTGTGACGTCATACAGGGCTGCCAATACAAACAACATGACGGTTACCAAAGCAAGATATAGCGACATTAGCTCGGATTCAGACTCGGATTTCAGCGGTTTAAGCGATTCAACAGATTACGCATGTATTGAAACAGATGGTCGGAGCATGGAGGCAGATAGCGAAAACGAAATTGAAAAAGAAATTGAAGCTATTGAGCGAATAGCTATTGACGGTATTCCGCCATAGCATGGGTGTACCTAATGAAGTGGCCCATAGCATGGCTGCCTTATTAGCATCGCCGGTAAAATGTGCGGACCAAAGTATCAGGACTTTCGTATCTTGTGACACTGGAGCAACTTAAATCCGTCGATTGGTAAGTGTTTGTTTCGCATTAAATGTGGGTATCTAGTTTCAAATGTACATACAGCTAGCGTAAATAGCATGTTAGCATCAATTAGCTGGCAGTCATGCCGTGACCAAATATGTCTGATTAGCACATAAGACAACATCAATAAAACTCACCTTTGTGATTTTGTTGACTTAACCGTTGCAAATGCATCTGCAGATTATCCATACATCTCTGCGCCATGTCTGTCTTAGCATCGCCTGTCAAATGTGCAAACACTCTGGCAAATTCAATGGGGGTCTGGCGGAAGAAACTTTTGCATCTTCGGGCCAGTGGTGCAACTTGAATCCCTCCCTGTTAGTGTTGTTACACCCTCCGACAACACACCGACGAGGCATGATGTCTCCAAGGTTCCAAAAAATTGTCGAAAAAATGGAAAATAACAGAGCTGAGACCCGGTGTTTGTAATGTGAAAATGAATATGGCGGGTGGGTTACCTCGGTGACGTCACGTTCTGACGTCATCGCTAAAAGACCGATAAACAGAAAGGTGTTTAATTTGCCAAAATTCACCCATTTAGAGTTCGGAAATCAGTTAAAAAAATACATGGTCTTTTTTCTGCAACATCAAGGTACATATTGACGCTCGCATAGGTTTGGATATTAATGTTCCCCTTTAAGATGGAAAGTGTAGCTGCCATTATGATGTGCATTGACGTTTTCAAATGACTAAGTCTTGAACTGTACAAAGTATCGTATTTTTCGGACTATAAGTCACAGTTTTTTCAGGGGTGCGACTTATACTCAGGAGTGACTTAGGTGTGAAATTATTAACATATTACCGTAAAATATCAGATAATATTATTTAGCTCATTCACGTAGGAGACTAGACGTATAAGATTTCATGGGATTTAGCAATTAGGAGAGACAGATTGTTTGGTAAACATTAGGGGTCTAACGGTACGTGTATTTGTATTGAACCGTTTCGGTACGGGGGTTTCGGTTCGGTGCGGAGGCGTACCGAACGAGTTTCCACACGGACATATTAGGTAGCGTAAACAATACTCAAAATGCCTGACATTTGAGGCATTTAAGAAACTCTGCCCTGACAGCCCCGCAAAAGAGGACATGTCCGGTGAAAAGAGGACGTATGGTCAGTCTATCTTAGCCCGGTTGCTGCTAGCATGCTAGCAAAAGAGGACATGTCCCATGGCACATTCTAAAAATAGTATTAAAATAAACAAAAACATATCAAAAGTTAAATAAAAAAGCTTGAAGGTTGAATGTAATTTAGAAAAAGTTGCAATGTTGACTAATAAAACAAAACTGTTTTTTTGTCTTTCAAACTGTCATTGCTCAAAACATAATATTGAATCAAAATCATTATTATGAATTATTGACCTGTCACGGCGTGGATTCGAACCCAAGATTCTTCCACAACAGATTCCCACAGTCCTTCTGGCAGCAGGCCAGTACACGCCCCCACGCACCTATAGCACCACGCCCACTCATCGCACCAGCTGCAGACTGCCTGTCCTCAGAGCACCTGGCAGCAATCAAGGGCACAGCATAAAGTCCAGTCACTCCTTGGATCCTGTGCCAGAACGTCGTTGACTCCTCTTAGTAAACATATACGTCTCTGGCTTCCCTCTCGTTGTCCTCGCCTCGTTTGTCCCTTTTGCCTGTTTGCCTCGCTGACTTGTCCCTTGTCCTCCTTGCAGTTGCCTCCCTCGATCCTTGATCACCCGCTTGGACTCGGACCTGGTTTGCTTGCCGCCTGCCTCTCGACCTCCTGCCTGTCCCCGGATCACCCTTTTGCCTAACCCTCCTTGACCAGACGAAGGTTTCATTCATCATGCACATACAACATCCTCTTGTTTTATGAACATGGTTAACTTTACTTTTAAACCTGCAGCCAACACTTAAGAGTAGCATACACATCCCACACAATCATCAAAGGTTCCAATAAACCTGGTAACCTTAAGTCTCTCGTACCGTCGTCTCCTTCCAGTCCTCACGTACACAACACTATCCAGGGTTGCAATTACTTCACATCAAATATTCCAGTAAGAAAAATATTTTTGGTGAAAATTTGCAAATTTGGTAAATAACCCCAAAAAATTATATTTTGTTGTTTTCTTACTGTACCGAAATCGAACCGAACCGTGACCTCTGAACCGATGTACGTGCCGAAACAACATTTTTGTGTACCGTTACACCCCTAGTAAATGTATAGCATGTTCTATATCAGGGGTAGGGAACCTATGACTCGCGAGCCAGATGTGGCTCTTTTGATGACTGCATCTGGCTCTCAGGTAAATCTGAGCAGACATTGCTTGACCCGATAAGTAATGCATAATTCCACTTGTAATCACAGTGTTAAAAATAATGTTCAAGATATAAAACATTCTTGTGCATTTTTAATCCATCCATCCGTTTTCTACCGCACTTGTTCAAGAAGTTGCGTTAATGGTAAGAAGTTATTTATTATTGGTTGGTGTGGGGCTTGCCCTCCTAGGGGTTCGTCAGACCACCAAGCACCGACATGAGAGCCTGTTTCAGGGTTACAATATTGCTTTATTTTTCAATAAGTCAGTTGCTTTCCAGCAATTGTCTTTTTCTCTTTCGTTCTTGCTCGCACTCTGGCTCCAGCCCCAACCCCGTCTCTCTCCCTGGCTGCTGGTTATAAACAGAGCGACAGGTGATTAGATAACAAGGCCCAGGTGGGCCATCTACGCTCGTTGCTGATTTCGAGGCCGGTCCTGGCACACCCCGCTTTGTTGCAGGCCTGCAGGCCATGCCCCCTCCACAGTTAGCTTCAGAATAACAATGTTATTACAAAGAATAAGAGACCTATTATACTCTAGAAATGTTAGTCTTACTTAAAAATGCACGTTGTGTTCAGTGTTAAAAAAACAATATATGGCTCTTACGGAAATACATTTCAAAATATTTGGCTTCTTGGCCTCTTGCAGCCAAAAAGGTTCCCGACCCCTGTTCTATATGTTATATTTATTTGATTGACTCTTACCATAATATGTTAGGTTAACATAGCAGGCACCTTCTCAGTTGGTTATTTATGCCTCATATAACGTACACTTATTCAGCCTGTTGTTCACTATTCTTTATTTATTTTAAATTGCCTTTCAAATGTCTATTCTTGGTGTAGGGTTTTATCAAATAAATTTCCCCCAAAAAATGCGACTTATACTCCAGTGCGACTTATATATATTTTTTTCCTTCTTTATTAAGCATTTTCGGCAGGTGCGACTTATACTCTGGAGCCACTTATGCTCCGAAAAATACGGTATTTCAATGGTTAGAATCTGCGCTTTTGAATGATATACTAGTTACTATGGTAATCTAATTAGTTACTATGATAATGTAATTAGTTACTATGGTAATGTAATTAGTTACTATGGTAATGTCAGTCACAGCAGCTCAGACAAGGCACCAAGCAGTGTGGGTGGGGAGCGTTTCCACAGTGTTTCCAGGGCCTGAAATGTGGGTGTCAGGGACAGATGTGGAAGGAGATTTTTTACAACAAAGTTCTAAAGCTTAGTGATATATAAGATGTATCAGATTGTAGGTGGGGCTTTATTTTAACCTTTGCTTTCATACTTCGCTGTGTTTGTTCCATTTTTGTTGCGTTTCGCTTTAATGTAAAATATGTGGATGGAGAGGGGGTGCGACGTTCATATGTTGTCAATAGTCAGTGTTTTATCCTTCATAGTAATATTGTGAAATCCCACATTCTTTGTTTTCATGTACATTCTGGGTGTCTTATTCAGTACAAAAAAATTAAAATTCCATTCCTGTCGCATGGCGGTCTGTCATAAAGTTTTTTTAGCATTAAATCAGACATTATTGTGAGGTTTTGTATTAGTGTTCCTAAAAATAGATATACCGGCCCCAAGTAGGACTGGGCGATATATCGCGGGTTTGTCTCTGTGCGATACAGAAAATGACTATATCGAAATAGATATACCGGCCCCAAGTAGGACTGGGCGATATATCGCGGGTTTGTCTCTGTGCGATACACAAAATGATTATATCGTGATATTGGAGTATACGTTCTCACGCAGTTGCTTTTAGCTGCGGGCATTACACTGAATGCGTTTCCCACTCTTTCTTGTCTCCTTCTCAAAGCGACTTAAAACAAGCGCACCTTCGTACATACGTCACATGCTCCCGCGGAGCAGAGAGGTAGCGACATGGTAACGTTAGCTTTGATGCTAGCGGAGTGGTGCAGGTGGTAATACGAAAGAGAGAAGGTGCAATATCTGGTAACAAATGAAGGAAAAATGATTCCCAAGAAAAACAGCGGGGGGTCCATCATTTGCCGGTGGTTTGGCTTCAAGCGGGACGATGGTGAACAATTATGCGGCAAAAGCATTGCTAAAAAAAAGTAGCACCGCTGCTAATGTGGCATCAATTGAAAAGTCACACGCTAGAGAATGAAGAGTGCTTGAAACTCCGCATGTCAACATCTCCGTTCGGTGCCCCACCAACAAAATGCCGAAGCAACTATTTCCAGATCAACACCGTATGAAAAAAAATTGTCAACAATAGAAGAAGATAACCTGCGCAGGAACCTACTACATAGCGAAGGACATACACTATTTGATTTCCTATTATGCAGCTCATTTTTATTTGACACTTATTGAAATATCTTGTGTGACAACATGCACAAAAGTGCACTTTATTTGTTTTAAACTATTCTAGTGGTGTTCTGTACAAAAAGTGCACTTAACTAGTGTTGTTTTGATATGTCATCTTAGTGACATCATGCACAAAAGTGCACTCACAGCTTGAATTAAAATGTCTCTGACAATCTTGCACTTTCTGTTTTGGAAATGACATGAATGTTTGTGCCCCTGCTTAATAAATACAGTTGTGATTTCCCTCTCTGCATGAAAGTTTAAAAGTAGCATATACTAATGCAGTATGAAGAAGAATGTTTTAATGTAGACACATAAAAATCATCATACTGGTGTGATTATATGCATCAAGAGTTAATTCAAGGCTAAGGCAAAATATGGAGATATATATGATGTATTGTGACACGGCCTAAAAATATCGAGATATTAATAAAAGGCCATATCGCCCAGCCCTAGCCCCAAGACACATTTTTTCTCTCTAAATTTGTGCCCCGGGAGTCAAAATAAATGCCCAGGCCTGATGTAAATAGTCATGAAAATTAAGAAAACGCATTGAATGACTGTACTGTATAAACATAAAACTTTCTATTGATACCGCTAAAGTCCGCAACGTGGCATTTCGTAAAAGCAGAGGTGATCGAGCTGTGAACTTTGACGCCCGTTCCATGTGCAGTCTTGAATAGAGATGTCCGGTAATATCGGCCGATAAATGCTTTAAAATGGAATATCGGAAATTATTGGTATCGGTTTCAAAAAGTACAATTTATGACTTTTTAAAACGCCGCTGTACAGAGTGGTACACGGAGCAGTTTCGTCTCCCAGTCATACTTGCCAACACTCCCCATTTTCCCGGGAGACTGCGGAATTTCAGTGCCTCTCCCGAAAATCTCCCGATTTCCACCCAGACAGCAATATTGGGGGGCGTGCCGGCCTAATCACATAATACCTATGGCTTTTCACACACACACAAGAGTGAATGCAAGCATACTTGGTCAACAGCCATACAGGTCAAACTGAGGGTGGTTTTTGATTGATTGATTGAAACTTTTATTAGTAGATTGCACAGTTCAGTACATATTCCGTACAATTGACCACTAAATGGTAACACCGGAATAAGTTCTTCAACGTGTTTAAGTCGGGGTCCACGTTCATGATGTCGTATAAACAACTTTAACACTGTTACAAATATGCGCCACACTGTATAGCCACACCAAACAAGAATGACAAACACATTTCGGGAGAACATCCGCACCGTAACACAACAGAACAAATATCCAGAACCACTTGCAGCACTAACTCTTCCGGGAAGCTAAAATACCCCCCCCCCAACCTCCTCGTGCTTTCTCAAGGAGAGCTGCAATTTTGATGCATGTTCAAAAAATTAATGCACTTTGTGACTTTAATAATGAATATGTCAGTGCCATGTTGGCCCTGCGATAAGGTGGCGACTTGTCCAGGGTGTACTCCGCCTTCCGCCCAGTTGTAGCTGAGATAGGCACCAGCCCCCCCCCCGCGACCCCAAAGGGAATAAGCGGTAGAAAATGGATGGATGTGGGCACTTTTTTCCATGACTTGAGTTGATTTTTTTTTTGGAAAACCTTGTTACATTGTTCAATGCATCCAGCGGGGCGTCACAATAAAATTAGACATAATAATGTGTTAATTCCACGACTGTATATATCGGTATCGGTTGATATCGGAATCGGTAATTAAGAGTTGGACAACATCAGAATATCAGCAAAAAAGCTAATATCAGACATTTCTAATCTTGAACCCTTTTTTCTGAAATTGAGGAGCATCTCAACGCTCAATTAATTGATCATCAATTTAGTCCCTAATTTGGAGCAAGTCAGCTGGTAAATGGGCCTCTTTGCCTTGATTGTTAGTGAAAATGGTCTTAAACACATTGATCTATTTTGATTATTTATCAATTACAGGTCAAATGGAAGTAAATCTATTAAACACATGCCCGCCCTGATTGGAATAATGGACTTGGAAAATATGGCCGCTGATAATGATTCCCAACTAATGGTCTTTTTCCGTCGGAGTGACAACACAAATTTCTTTTTTTCCCCTCCTTCATGAAGTCAGCAGCGAGTGATTCGCCATTAATCAGCCACATTAGCGGCGAGGCTTCCCCGCCGTGTTGCGCTGCTCCTCGCATTGCCGCGCTGGCCGGCGCCACTCTGTCATATTTTACGTCAATTACGCCTCATCCTGACACTGCTTCCGTCAGGGCGCTGCACGACGGGCGACCTGTTTGGAGCGCGCACGCACACACACACACAGACACAAAAAGATGGCTTGAATAATTTGAATACAACTGAAGGACAGTCTAATAACAAAATGTCCATTCCTGCCCCCTTTTTCCAGTGCTGATGTTAATTTCTTATTTCCCACAGAGTTGGAGAGCCGGGGTCGCGGCTGGTTTTAAATAGACCTGCCACCTCCGGCTTAATGGAAAAGGCAGCTCGGTGGAAAATAGGAACGGGGGGAAAAAAAGGGAATTAAAGCCGGCCGACGCCACCTAGTCAGCCGCCTTCTCCCGCACTGTATTTTTGAGGCAGCGTGTCGTGGAATGACAAAGGCAAATTACTCTTGTCATTTGATTAAGGCCATCCGCATCGCCGGGGCGGCGAGCAGAATAGACCCCCGGCTTTGCCGCGGAATCAAAGGAACGACAGGGGGGCGGCTGAGGGGACCTGGTGACGGAGCACACTTGTAAACAGGCTGGCAACTTTACAACAGCTGGGAGGTCATACAATTTGGAGAAAACAGACAAAAAACACGTCTCAAAGTCGGACAAAAACACGGGGGATGAACAATGACGGTAACAGTATCATAATACCGCAATATTTTGGTATCAAAATTATTACAATAACACTGTGATGTGATACGGTAGAGCTGGACTATTATGGCACAAATAATCACAATTTTTTTTTTATTGATATCAGCGATGTCCGATAATATCGGACTGACGATATTATCGGCCGATAAATGCTTTAAAATGCAATATCAAAAATTATCGGTATTGCTTTCAAAACGCTGCTGTACGGAGTGGTACACGGACGTAGGGAGAAGTACAGGGCGCCAATAAACCTTAAAGGGGAACATTATCACAATTTCAAAAGGGTTAAAAACAATAAAAATCAGTTCCCAGTGGCTTGTTGTATTTTTTGAAGTTTTTTTCAAAATTTTACCGGTCCCGGAATATCCCTAAATAAAGCTTTAAAGTGCCTTATTTTTGCTATCTTCAAAACCACTATCCATTTCCCTGTGACGTCACACAGGGCTGCCAATACAAACATGGTGGTTACCACAGCAAGATATAGCGACATTAGCTCAGATTCAGACTTGGATTTCAGCGGCTTAAGCGATTCAACAGATTACACATGTATTGAAACAGATGGTCGGAGTATGGAAGCAGATAGCGAAAACGAAATTGAAGAAGAAATTGAAGCTATTGAGCGAATAGCTATTGACGCTATTCGGCGTGGGTGTACCTAATGAAGTGGCCCATAGCATAACTGCCTTATTAGCATCACCGGTAAAATGTGCGGACCAAACGATCAGGACTTTCGCATCTTGTTACACTGGAGCAACTTAAATCCGTCGATTGGTAAGTGTTTGTTTCGCATTAAATGTGGGTATCTAGTTTCAAATGTACATAAAGCTAGCGTAAATAGCATGTTAGCATCGATTAGCGTAGCATGTTAGCATCGATCAGCTGGCAGTCATGCCGTGACCAAATATGTCTGATTAGCACATAAGTCAACAACATCAACAAAACTCACCTTTGTGATTTCGTTGACTTAATCGTTGCAAATGCATCTGCAGTTATCCATACATCTCTGTGCCATGTCTGTCTTAGCATCGCCGGTCAAACGTGAAGACACTTTGGTACATTCAATGGGGGTCTGGCGGCAGATTTCTTGCCAGTGGTGCAACTTGAATCCCTCCCTGTTAGTGTTGTTACACCCTCCGACAACACACCGACGAGGCATGATGTCTCCAAGGTTCCAAAAATTAGTCGAAAAAACGGAAAATAACAGAGCTGAGACCCGGTGTTTGGAATGTGAAAATGAATATGGCGGGTGTGTTACCTCGGAGACGTCACGTTCTGACGTCATCGCTAAAAGACCGATAAACAGAAAGACGTTTAATTTGCCAAAATTCACCCATTTAGAGTTCGGAAATCGGTTAAAAAAAATACATGGTCTTTTTTTCTGCAACATCAAGGTATATATTGACGCTTGCATAGGTTTGGTGATAATGTTCCCCTTTAAAGGCACTGCCTTCGCGTGCCGACCCAATCACGTAATATCTACGGCTTTTCCCACTCACAAAAAAAATGCAAGACATACTTGGTCTACAGCCACACAGGTCACACCGAAGGTGGCCGTATGAACAACTTTAACACTGTTACAAATATGCGCCACACCAAAAAAGAATGACAAACACATTTCGGGAGAACATCCGCACTGTAACACAACATAAACACAACAGAACAAATACCCAGAACGCCTTGCAGCATTAACTCTTCAAGGACAATACAATATACACCCCCTGGCCACCAACCCAGCCCACCTCAACCTCCTCATGCTCTCTCAGGGAGAGCATGTCCCAAATTTCAAGCTGCTGTTTTGAGGAATGTTAAAAAAAAAATTATGCACTTTGTGACTTCAATAATAAATATGGCAGAGCCATGTTGGCATTTTTTTTCCATAACTTGAGTTGATTTACTTTGGAAAACCTTGTTACATTGATTAATGCATCCAGCGGGGCATCACAACAAAATTAAGCATAATAATGTGTTAATTGCATGACTGTATATATCGGTATCGGTTGATATCAGAATCGGTAATTAAGAGTTGGACAATATCGGAGTATCGGCAAATAAGCCATTCATCCCTAATTGATGTTGTGATCAACATTGTTTATAAGATAATTTACAAATTTTAATACGAGTATTTATTGTACCACCAAAAAACAAACAAACCTGCATTTAATTAGTAACGAATAAACCACAAGTAAAATAATAATAATCTTTCCTATTCTTGCTTGATGTGCAGCTTAAGTTGTTCAACAGTCCGGGGTCTCCGTTATGGTATTTTAGGCTTCATATTGCACCACACATTTTCAGGTCTGGACTAAAAGGCAGGCCAGTCTAGTATCCGCACTATTTTACGACGGAGCCACATTTCTGTAACATGTACAGAATGTTATTTGGCATTGTCTTGCTGACATAAGCAGGGGCGTTCATGAAAAAGACCTTACTTGGATGACAACACATGTTGCTCCAAAACCTCCATGTACCTTTCAGCATTAATGCTGCCTTCACAGATGTGTAAGTTACCCATGCCTTGGGCACTAATACACCCCCATACCACCACAGATGCTGGCTTTTGAACTATGTGCCGATAACAATCCAGACGGTTCTTTTCCTCTTTGGTCCGCAAGACACGACGTCCACAGTTTACAAAAAATAATTCAAATGTGGACTCGTCAGACCACAGAATACTTTTCCAATTTGCATCTTTCCATCTTAGATGAGCTCGGGCCCAGCAAAGCCGGCGGCGTTGGTGGATGTTGATAAATGGCTTTCACTTCGCATAGTAGAGTTTGAACTTGCACTTAAAGACGTAGCGACCAACTGTAGTTACTGACAGTGGTTTTCTGAAGTGTCCCTGAGCCCATGTGGTGATATCCTTTACACACTGATGTCGCTTTTTGATGCAGTACCGCCTGAGGGATCCAAGATCACGGGCATTGTCGCTTACGTGCATTGATTTCTCCAAATTCTTTTGATGATGTTATGGACCGTGGATGGTGAAATCCCTAAATTCCTTGCAATAGCTCGTTGGTAAATGTCGAAACACCATTTATGGCATCTTTTCGCGATGCAAGGTACACGACGTCGACAAAGTCGACAACTCACCCGAGCCCGAGTTCTATTTCCAAAATGGTCTCTGAAAAGACCCTGTTGGACCTTAGTGGTTCTACTCCATTGACCTGAGATGCAACACAAACATCAACCATTGCAGCATTTGAAGAATTATACTATTATAATAGTATTTTCCCCCCACACTACGGACAAAATATGACATTGCGCTTCCTCGCCGCCATCATTACCACCGCAGGGAGCATGCATTAATAACGTGACCCTCATCAAATCACAATCAATACTACATTACGCAGACGCCATCGGCAGGCGGCAGGTAGGGAGGAGAACCTAATCGAGCTCCTTTTAAAAATATCTGCACCAAGTTCCATTAGGAGCTGGGGAGGACACAGCGATATCTTTCTGGAGCTGCAAATAAACATACATTCTTCACAAATATAACTGGGTACATAAGGAATTTGGAATGGATGTAACTTTTTAAATAAATAAATGATAAATGGGTTGTACTTATATAGCGCTTTTCTACCTTCAAGGTACTCAAAGCGCTTTGACACTACTTCCACATTTACCCATTCACACACACATTCACACACTGATGGAGGGAGCTGCCATGCAAGGCGCCAACCAGTACCCATCAGGAGCAAGGGTGAAGTGTCTTGCTCAGGACACAACGGACGTGACGAGGTTGGTTCTAGGTGGGATTTGAACCAGGGACGCTCGGGTTGCGCACGGCCACTCTACAACTGCGCCACGCTGTCCAGACAGAAATACTACTTCCACCTGCGCGCAGTTATGTACACTGCACACTAAAGATAGACCGCTTTAGGGTCAAATCTCAGAGTGAAGCTAAAATTCACTGAATCCTTGAAAGGACAACTTAAACTTTGGAACGTTGTAGTGCTTTTTGCCGGACTTGCTGCCAAAAGTGGTACACGGGCTCCATCTGGTGGTACACCAAATAATCAATTAATTAAATATTTAGAGACCAAAAATATTAAATATACCAGTTTTTAATTAATATTTAGGTCTACTACACTACTGTATTTTAATGTTGTCATTACGGTGGTACTTAATGAATACTTATGTCTACTACACTACTGTATTTTAATGTTGTCGTTATGGCGGTACTTAATGAATACTTAGGTCTACTACAGTAATGTATTTTAATGTTGTCGTTATGGCGGTACTTAATGAATACTTAGGTCTACTACACTACTGTATTTCAATGTTGTCGTTATGGCGGTACTTAATGAATACTTAGGTCTACTACACTACTTTATATTAAATGCTGTCATTACGGTGGTACTTAATGAATACTTAGGTCTACTACACTACTTTATTATAATGTTGTCATTAAGGTGGTACTTGACGAATAATCAGGTCTATTACACTACTGTACTTTAATGTTGTCATTATGGTAGTACTTAATGGATACTTAAGTCTACTACAATACTGTATTTTAATGTTGTCATTATGGTGGTAATCATTGAATATTTAGGTCTACTACAGTACTGAATATTAATATTGTCATAATGGTGGTACATAATGAATAATTAGGTCTACTACACCACTGTGTTTTAATATTGGTCATTATAGTGGTACTTGATTAATACTTAGGTTTACCTCACTTCTGTATTTCAATGTTTTCGTTATGGTGGTACTTAATGAATACTTAGGTCTACCATACTACTGTATTTTAATGTTGTCATTATGGTGGTATTTAATGAATACTTAGGTATACTACACTACTTTATTATAATGTTGTCATTATGGTGGTACTTGATGAATACTTAGGTCTACTACACTACTGTATTTAGTGTCATTATGGTGGTACTTGAATAGTTGGGCCTACCACAATACTGTATTTTAATATTGTCATTATGGTGGTACTTAATGAATACTTAGGCGTACTATAATAATGTATTTAAAGTTGTCATGATGGTGGTACTTAATGAATACTTAGGTCTACTACACTACTGTATTTTAATGTTGTCGTTATTGTGGTACTTAATGACTACTTAGGTCTACCACACTACTGTATTTTAATGTTGTCATTATGGTGGTATTTAATGAATAATCAGGTCTATTACACTACTGTATATTAAAGTTGTCGTTATGGTGGTAATTAATGAATATTTAGGTCTACTACACTACTGCAAATTAATGTCAAAATGGTGGTACTTAATGAATACCTAGGTCTACCACACTACTGTATTTTAATGTTGTCATTATGTTCGTACTTGATGAATACTTAAGTCTACTATACTACTGTATTTAATGTCATTATGGTGGTACTTAATGAATACCTAGGTCTACCACACTACTGTAGTTTAATGTTGTCATTATGTTGGTACTTGATGAATACTTAAGTCTACTATACTACTGTATTTAATGTCATTATGGTGGTACTTAATGAATACTTAGGTCTACTACACTACTGTATTTTAATGTTGTCATTATAGTGGTACATCATGAATACTTAGGTCTACTACACTACTGTATTTTAATGTTGGTCATTATAGTGGTACTTAATGAATATTTAGGTCTACTTCACTACTGTATTTTAATGTTGTCATTGTGGTGGTCCTTAATGACTACTTAGGTCTACTACACTACTGTATTTTAATGTTGTCATTATGGTGGTAATTGCCTTAAAAAAAGAATTACAAAAGGGGAAACTAAATAGTTAATTTTCAGAGTTACTTTTTAAATAAAGTAACTAGTAACTGTAAGTAGTTACTGGTTTTCAGTAACTAACCCAACACTGCTGGTTATATACAAATCCCGTTTCCATATGAGTTGGGAAATTGTGTTAGATGTAAATATAAACAGAATACAATTGTTTGCAAATCCTTTTCAACCCATATTCAGTTGAATGCACTACAAAGACAAGATATTTGATGTTAAAACTCAAACTTTTTTTTTGCAAATAATAATTAACTTTGAATTTCATGGCTGCAACACCTGCCAAAGTAGTTGGGAAAGGGCATGTTCACCACTGTGTTACATCACCTTTTCTTTTAACAAGACTCAAACGTTTGGGAACTGTGGAAACTAATTGTTGAAGCTTTGAATGTGGAAGTCTTTCCCATTCTTGTTTTATGTAGAGCTTCAGTCATTCAACAGTCCGGGATCGCCGCTGTCGTATTTTACACTTCATAATGCGCCACAGATTTTCATTGGGATACAGGTCTGGAGTGCAGGCGGGTCAGGAAAGTACCCACACTCTTTTACTATAAAGCCACGCTGTTGTAACACGTGGCTTGGCATCGTCTTGCTGATATAAGCAGGGGCATCCATGATAACGTTGCTTGGATGACAACATATGTTGTTCCAAAACCCGTATAGACCATTTAGCATTAATGGTGCCTTCACAAATCTGTAAGTTACCCATGCCTTGGGCACTAATGCACCCCCATACCATCAGAGATGCTGGCTTTTGAACTTTGCGCCTATCACAATTCGGATGGTTATTTTCCTCTTTGTTCTGGAGGACACCAGGTCCTCTGTTTCCAAATATAATTTGAAATGTGGACTCGTCAGACCACAGAACACTTTTCCATCAGTCCATCTTATATGAGCTTGGGCCCAGCGAAGCCAGCGGCGTTTCAGGGTGTTGTTGGTAAATGGGTTTGGCTTTGCATAGTAGAGTTTTAACTTGCACTTACAGATGTAGTGACCAACTGTAGTTACTGACAGTGTTTTTATGAAGTGTTCCTGAGCTCATGTGGTGATATCCTTTACATGCTGATGTTGGTTTTTGACGCAGTACCGCCTGAGGGATCAAAGGTCCTTAATATCGCTTACGTGCAGTGATTCCTCCAGATTCTCTGAACCTTTTGATGATTTTACGGACCGTAGATGGTAAAATCCCTAAATTCTTTGCAATAACTCGTTGAGAAATGTTGTTCTAAAACTGTTCGACAATTTGCCTACAAAGTGGTGACCCTAGCCCCAACCTTGTTTGTGAATTACTTAGCATTTCATGGAAGCTGCTTTAATACCCAATCATGGCACCCACCTGTTCTCAATTAGCCTGAACACCTGTGGGATGTTCCAAATAAGTGTTTGATGAACATTCCTCACTGTTATCAGTATTAATTGCCACCTTTCCCAACTTCTTTTTCGCGTGTTGCTGGCATCAAATTCTAAAGTTAATGATTATTTGCACACGAAAAAAATGTTTATCAGTTTGAACATCAAAATATGTTGTCTTTGTAGTGCATTCAATTGAATAAGAGTTGAAAATGAATCATTGTATTGCTTTTATATTTACATCCAACACAATTTCCCAATTCATATGGAAACGGAGTTTGTAAATTAAACCCTGGTAGTTTGACAGCCACAATAATTGTGTGACAGGGCGTGTAGCTTATTAGCAACACGGAAGCTACAGCAAAACATACAGAATAACAACCCAAGTCCATCATTTTAAGCATTAAAACTCACATTACACAACAGGTTGTGTTTATTATTCAGAAAGACCGGTGTTAGTTTCTCCGAACCCCGCTCGGTCATTGCGTTAGCCGGCTGGAGGCCTGGCTAAAGCATCGGACTGGCGTTAAGGCTACATGCCGTAAAACTAACGCATTCGCGGCCTACTCTGTCGCCGAGTCTACCCAGCCAAGCTAACGAGCTAGTTGGCTAACTTCGCCAACGGCAGGCTTGGGGTTTATCTTATATTACACACGTACCTCTTCAGGACGCCAGTTTTGATCTTAATTTGTCGTATCCTCGGGTCGGTCATGATTCCAGACGGCGGGTTTTATTTATTGTAGAGATTGAGCTGTCCTGATGCTATCTCGGTAAAGCCGGTGCCTATGTGCGTGCAGGTTGAAGGCAGGGAAGACGAGTCGAACACGGAGGAATCGATCTCACGCGGCGGCTGAGTTGAGTCGATAGCTCGGCGCTCTTTTGGGAAAACTTCACAAAAAGAGGACTATTACATTGACTGACTTCTAAAAGCAAATAATTACACATTTTGTTGCGTTTTAAAAGGTTGTATATAATGTTTACTCTCTGCACTCTGCGTTAAAAAACAACTATTAATTGTTTTAATGAAGAGTTAAGCGCGTTATGCCTTAAATTCATTAAATCTTATCGGTGCCATCCGAGAAAACTAATTGACAAGGTTCATAGAGCTGTGTTCATCTCGTGGTTGTATGATGTTTGAAAAGAAGAGAGAGAAATAAATCAATTTCATAGTAAGTCATATTTCTTTTGATGGCTTTTAAGTCAAAACTATATGTGTACAGTATAGTCCTTTATATTTCACCCGGTATTAATCATAGAATACCATGCACAGCTATTCCTTTCCAAAAATAACGCTCTGTAGGTTTCAGGGGGAAACAAAACATTTCAGAACAACAAAACCAACATGCATGATTCTGAACTCTATTTGTTTAATACAAACTATTTAATGTAAACATATATTTTCTCTAAGAATGTGAAAAAGGTCTTGATTTATCGCTTACTAAAAAGTAGCAACATGGGATGTATATATGTGTATATATATATATATATATACATACATATATATATACATATATATATATATATATATATATATATATATATATACATATATATATATATATATACATATATATATATATATATATATATATATATATATATATATATATATATATATATATATATATATATATATATATATATATATATATATATATATATATATATATATATATATACATATATATATACACAGGGCTTCACGGTGGAAGAGGGGTTAGTGCGTCTGCCTCACAATACGAAGGTCCTGCAGTCCTGGGTTCAAATCCAGGCTCGGGATCTTTCCGTGTGGAGTTTGCATGTTCTCTCCGTGAATGCGTGGGTTCCCTCCGGGTACTCCGGCTTCCTCCCACTTCCAAAGACATGCACCTGGGGATAGGTTGATTGGCAACACTAAATTGGTCCTAGTGTGTGAATGTTGTCTGTCTATCTGTGTTGGCCCTGCGATGAGGTGGCGACTTGTCCAGGGTGTACCCCGCCTCCCGCCCGATTGTAGCTGAGATAGGCGCCAGCGCCCCCCGCGACCCCAAAAGGGAATAAGCGGTAGAAAATGGATGGATGGATATATATATATATATATATATATATATATATATATATTTATATATATATATATATATGTACACATTAGCCTGTTTTATCCTGACCTAATGTGTGTGTGTATGTATATATATATACTGTATATATACACACACACACACATATATATATATATATATATATATACATACATATGTATATATATATATACTGTATATACACACACACACATATACATATATATATATACTGTATATACACACACACACATATACATATACATGTATATATATATACATACATACATATACATATATATATATATATATATATATATACACATACACACACACACACACACACACACACACACACATGAAAGCGTGCGGGAGATATTTTGATATTTTCAAACCAGCACAAAATGTATGGATTTTTAATTTTTTTTATTTTACCTTTAAGGGTCCCGGGGACCATAAAGGGTCTCAGTCATTAAAATGTTAAAATTAAGTCAAATTATTATTATTATTTTTTATTTAACGCTTACAATAAATCTCTATATCAACCTCAAGTTGATATAAAGTAATACAAAAAAAGGTTTTATGGCTTTTCTGTCAAAAAGTATTTCTTTTTTTCTTTTAATAGTAAAACTGAAATATGCAGTACTTAGTAATTAAAAGCCTAAAAGACCAATAATGCAGGACACCATTGATTTTAATTACTTTATATTTTTGGAGTAATGACAGTGAAAAATAAAATAAAATACCCAAAAATATATTTGGGATCCCACTCATAAATTGATGAATTTTTATTATGTTGTTCTTTTATTTTCAACACTTAAGGTACGGGATCAAAATCTATCGATTTTACGTTTGAACTATTATTTTGTTTGCTTTATGCTTTTTTGTCAAAGAAAACTTTGATGTTTTTATATGGTACCCACACAATATAGGCAATATTTACAACACAAGAAATTTTAAAGTGAAATACTTGAAGTAATTGGAGCCTTGAAAATAATTAATTACAACACCAATTTTTTTGTCTTTTTTTTTATAACAATGGCAAAAAAAGAAAAATAAAGAAAAAAGAAAAAAAACAGCCTGCATGGCAGCTTTGTGTCAACATTGCTACTTTTTCTCGTTAGATTTCACCTCATTTCCCTTTTTTTAAGTGTTCTTTTTTATTTTTGCAATAGCATTTCCAGAATGTGTGGCGGGCCGGTAAACAAGTAGGTGCGGGCCGCAAATGGCCCCTGGGCCGCACTTTGGACACCCTGGATTAAATAGTTTGTATAGGTTTCCCTGATCTTTAGGGGAGTTTTTTTGAATAAACTCCCCTGAAGAGAGGGGAAATCTGTTAAACAGGCTTGTGGGGAGGAAATAGCCTCTGTGTTTTTTCCTGACCTATTTCATCCCTACAAGCCTGTTTCACAGATTAAATAGTTATTGAAAAAACTTCCCTGAAGAGCAGGAAAATCTATACAAACTATTTAATCCAAACATACATTTCCTCAAAGAATGTGAAAAAGGATGTGATTTATCGCTTGTTAATAAATAGTAGCAAAATGGGAAAACCAATCACATATACATATATATAAATAAGTAAATAAAAATGTATATATATATATATATATAAATAAATAAATAAAAAATATATAAATACAATTAAAAAAAAAAAAAAAAAAAAAAAATATATATATATATATATATATATATATATATATGTCTTGATTAGATTATCTAGAGAATAGCGCTCGATAGCGTGGTAGAGTGCAATATATGTATGTGTGGGGGAAAAAATCACAAGACTACTCCATCTCTACAGAATTGTTTCATGAGGGGTTCCCTCCTGATGATTGAGGGAGCCCCTCATGAAACAGTTCTGTAGAGATGAAGTAGTCTTCTGATTTTTTTTCCCACACACACATACATACACACACACATACATACATACATACATACATACATACATACAGGTTAGCCTGTGTTTTTTCCTGACCTAATGTGTGTGTGTATATATATATATATATATATATATATATATATATATATATATATATATATATATATATATATATATATATATATATATATATATATATATATATATATATGTATTAGGGGTGGGCAAATTAATGCGTTAATTATGCGTTAACTCATCAATCTATTAACGCCGACAATTATTTTATCGCACATTTGCGTATGTTGTTTACATGCATTTATTTTGTTAACGCCTTTTCTTAACAAGAGGGCGTCGCCTGGAAAAGCTTCGGCGTGGAGGGGCTCTTGGTAAAGATGGAACATTTGGCAAAAATACCGGACAATTCTGCAAATTTCATGGCTGGCTTACAGCGTGGTCACTCCGGGATCACTTACGACCGCCAGACAATTCTGGATGTGGATAGATCGGGACGTTTTGGACTGAATGACGCGTGCATGCTAGACCGGCTAGCTAGCATGGGAATACTTTGCCGGCTACATCCAGCGGCCTGTGAAGCAGCGGACTACATGTGTTGTCTGTCTATTTATGAATAATGCAGACCAGGAGTGTTGGCTGAGTTCTTAACGTTTGCTTTCAGAGCGTGCACATCACAACATACAAGATGCCGTCATGGCGACACACAACCTATACCGGGCTACCGCGCATGCTCGTCACTCTTGTTGCATGCTGGGTAGGGTAGTTCTTAATTCCCTGGCTCATAACATCGCATGTATATGATGCGTGCAGTTTATCAAAGCACCAAGCAAACAATCGGAAAATTCCCATCATATCACTTCCTAGATATGGTCATAATTATTTTAAGTGCACTACGCAGAATAAACACAACATTATTCATATTGCTACTACGGATAATTTGATCAAAAATTCCCTAAAACAGCCCACTACCTACAATATAGGTTTTTTAAACATAAGATCCCTGATAAAAAAAATGTTTCTGCTGTTACCTCAGAAATTGCCTGTTCAGATGTTATGATTGTGGGTCAGAGATTTGTATGTAGATTATATTTATTTTCCATAACAAACAGGATAACTCAAATACCCTGGCAGTGGCAATAAGCTTAAATGTTTGTATTTACATTTTTTGAGTTGATTTTCATAAAATATGCTATTTAACTGCTACTGTTTAACAAGGACTGATTTAAATTGTGTTTGCACAACAAATGTTTTGGTGCTTTTGTTCATGTGGGAGAATATTCCAATAAAGGTGCACTACACACTACTTTTGAATTCATTATTGGGCTTTGCATATACAATGCAGTTAATCGCGATTAATCAGAGAAATAGAGCGATTAACTTCGATTAAAATTTTTAATCGTTGTCCAGCCCTAATATATATATATATATATATATATATATATATATACATATATATACATACATACATATATATATATATACATACATATATATATATATATACACACACATACACACATATATACATATATATATATATATATATATATATATATATACAAATGAAAGCGTGTGGGGGATATTTTGATATTTTCAAACCAGAACAAAAATTTATGGATTTTTAATTTTTTTTTATTTTACCTTTAAGGGTCCCAGGGACCATAAAGGGTCTCAGTCATTAAAATGTTAAAATTAAGTCAAATTATTGTTATTATTATTTTTTATTAAACACTGGGGCGGTTTAGCCCGGTTGGTAGAGTGGCCGTGCCAGCAACTTGAGGGTTACAGGTTCGATTCCCGCTTCCGCCATCCTAGTCACTGCCGTTGTGTCCTTGGGCAAGACCCTTTACCCACCTGCTCCCAGTGCCACCCACACTGGTTTGAATGTAACTTAGATATTGGGTTTCACTATGTAAAGCGCTTTGAGTCACTAGAGAAAAAGGGCTATATAAATATAATTCACTTCACTTCACTTACAATAAATCTCTATATCAACCTCAAGTTGATATGAAGTAATACAAAAAAGGTTTTATGGCTTTTCTGTCAAAAACTACTACTTTTTTTTTAATAGTAAAACTGAAATATGCAGTATTTAGTAATTAAAGCCCTAAAAGACCAATAATGCAGGACACCATTGATTTTAATTACTTTATATTTTTGGAGTAATAACAGTGAAAAAAATAAATAAAATACCCAAAAATATATTTGGCCCTATT
The DNA here is from genome assembly GCF_033978795.1 of Nerophis ophidion. Lineage (NCBI taxonomy): Eukaryota > Metazoa > Chordata > Actinopteri > Syngnathiformes > Syngnathidae > Nerophis > Nerophis ophidion. The sequence goes on along the minus strand of NC_084618.1, from coordinate 17,466,191 downwards.
GTGTGAATGTGAGTGTGAATGTTGTCTGTCTATCTGTGTTGGCCCTGCGATGAGGTGGCAACTTGTCCAGGGTGTACGCCGCCTTCCGCCCGATTGTAGCTGAGATAGGCGCCAGCGGCCCCCCGCGACCCCAAAAGGGAATAAGCGGTAGAAAAATGGATGGATGGATATTTGGGATCTAAAGGATACCCCACTCATAAAGTGATACATTTTTATTTGGTTGTTCTTTTATTTTCAACACATAAGTTAATATTGGCCTGCCGTGTAATTTCATTTGGCCCTTAAAGCAATATCAAATTAACATTAGAGCTGGCCCGTCGGTACTATACAGCGGCGGTGCCACTGTAACACCGCATTCACCACTAATACTCATACTTGTCAACCCTCCCGATTTTCCCGGGAGAATCCCGAAGTTCAGTGCCCCTACCGAAAACCTCCTGGTGCAACCATTTCATCCGAATTTCTCCCGATTTTCCACCAGGACAACAATATTGTAGCAATTTCTACAACCTGTCGTAACGTCCGCTTTTCCACCATACAAACAGCGTGCCGTCCAAGTCATATAATGTAAGCAACTTGTACACACACACAAGTGAAGGCAAGGCTTACTTGGTCAACAGCCACACAGGTAACACTGAGGGTGTCCGTATAAACAACTTTAACACTGTTACAAATATGCGCCACACTGTGAACCCACACCAAACAAGAATGACAACCACATTTCAGGAGAACATCCGCACCGTAACACAACATAAACACAACATAACCCCTTGCAGCATCCGCTTTGGACTGGACTCTCGCGGCTGTGTTGGATCCATTATGAATTGAACTTTCACAGTATCATGTTAGACCCGCTCGACATCCATTGCTTTCGTCCTCTCCAAGGTTCTCGTAGTCATCATTGTCACCGATGTCCCACTGGGTGTGAGTTTTCCTTGCCCTTATGTGGGCCTACCGAGGATGTCGTAGTGGTTTGTGTTGTGGTTTGTGCAGCCCCTTGAGACTCTAGTGATTTAGGGCTATATAAGTAAACACTGATTGATTGATTGATAACTCTTCCGGGACGCTGCAATATACACCCAAACCCCGCCCACCTAATTGTTGTTTTATTTTCAAGTTTATTAGCCTGTGGAATAAGTGAATGTTGATATTTACCTCAGAAGGCAGCAAATAGAAAAGAGGCATTATTTTTTTAATTTTAATTGTATTTAATATACCATTGATGTTTTTTTGTTTGTTTTTTGAAAGTTGATTTTGCACTATTGGGGCGGCATAGCTCAGTTGGTAGAGTGGCCGTGTCAGCAACTTGAGGGTTGCAGGTTCGATTCCCGCTTGTCCCATCCTAGTTACTGCCGTTGTGTCCTTGGGCAAGACACTTTACCCACCTGCTCCCAGTGCCACCCACACTGGTTTAAATGTAACTTAGATATTGGGTTTCACTATGTAAAGCGCTTTGAGTCACTTGAGAAAAGCGCTATATAAATATAATTCACTTCACACTTCACTATTAAGTTATATAAGCTTGTTCCATATACTGTGTTCAAGTAAATCAGTGTAGCAAACTGAGCAATAATTAACGTTTTATTCACGCACTTTCTTTTGCTAATTCAAGGCTTGAATGTTTGATTCATTCATTATTGTTATTTTATTTTAAAATGTATTATTAGCCTGTGGAAAAACTTTATTTTGATATTTACCTCAGAAGGCTGCAAATAGAAAAGAGGCATTCAATCTTTATTAAAATTTAGTTTGATATGCTGTTGATATTCTGAATTATTATTATTTGAAACTGGATTTTGAATGTCACTATAAAGTTATAAAAGCCGTCTAGCTCTTCCCGGGGGATCCCGAGGCATTCCCAGGCCAGCCGGGAGACATAGTCTTCCCAACGCGTCCTGGGTCTTCCCCGTGGCCTCCTACCAGCTGGACGTGCCCTAAACACCTCCCTAGGGAGGCGTTCGGATGGCATCCTGACCAGATGCCCGAACCACCTCATCTGGCTCGTCTCGATGTGGAGGAGCAGCGGCTTTACTCTGAGCTCCTCCCGGATGGCAGAGCTTCTCACCCTATCTCTAAGGGAGAGACCCGCCACACGGCGGAGGAAACTCATTTCGGCCGCTTGTACCCGTGATCTTATCCTTTCGGTCATGACCCAAAGCTCATGACCATAGGTGAGGATGGGAACATAGATCGACCGGTAAATTGAGAGCTTTGCCTTCCAGCTCAGCTCCTTCTTCACCACAACGGATCGATACAACGTCCGCATTACTGAAGACGCCGCACCGATCCGCCTGTCGATCTCACGATCCACTCTTACCCCACTCGTGAACAAGACTCTTAGGTACTTGAACTCCTCCACTTGGGGCAGGGTCTCCTCCCCAACCCGGAGATGGCACTCCACCCTTTTCCGGGCGAGAACCATGGACTCGGACTTGGAGGTGCTGATTCTCATTCCGGTCGCTTCACACTCGGCTGCGAACCGATCCAGTGAGAGCTGAAGATCCTGGCCAGATGAAGCCATCAGGACCACATCATCTGCAAAAAGCAGAGACCTAATCCCGTGGCCACCAAACCGGATCCCCTGCGCCTAGAAATTCTGTCCATAAAACTTATGAACAGAATCGGTGATGTTTGTAACAGTGTTAAAGTTGTTTATACGGCCACCCTCAGTGTGACCTGTATGGCTGTTGACAAAGTATGCATTGCATTCACTTGTGTGTGTGAAAAGCCGTGGATATTATGTGATTGGGCCGGAACGCAAATGCAGTGCCTTTAAGGCACGCCCCCAATACTGTTGTCTGGGTGGAAATCGGGAGAATGGTTGCCCCGGGAGATTTTCGGGAGGGGTACTGAAATTTGGGAGGTTCCGGGAAAATGGGGAGGGTTCGCAAGTTCGACTGGGAGACGCAACTGCTCTGTACTTCTCCCTACATCCATGTACCACTCCGTCATACTTGCCAACCCTCCCGAATTTCAGTGCCTCTCCCGAATTTCTCCCGATTTCCAGCCGGACCCGAGTGAGGACAGTCTGTCATCACGTCCACTTTTCCTTCATATAAACAGCGTGCCGGCCCAGTCACGTTAAAACATCTACGGCTTTTGGAGACTACACAACTGCAGACTCAACAACGAGGAGACTATTATATACGTCTCTGTTATCCATAGGTTTATCTATAACCCATGAAGTAGGCAGGCACGGAGCTATTTCTCAGCGTGCGTTTATTCCAGCCGGTACGTGAAGACACTTGACACACAACATCCGGAATCCCATCATGCATTGCTTCAAAACTACGGCAAGTAGTAATGTCCAAAAAAAGATAGTGACAGAGAAGTCAACCCTAAACTCACTCGTTTCCTGCAAATTATATGTCACAAATGCTGCCCATACCTCTGCTCCTTCAAAGGATTTGCTACTGGCTGCAAAGCATTGCACTTTCAAATACAAACCCCGTTTCCATATGAGTTGGGAAATTGTGTTAGATGTAAATATAAACGGAATACAATGATTTACAAATCATTTTCAACCCATATTCAGTTGAATATGCTACAAAGACAACGTATTTGATGTTCAAACTGATAAACTTTTTTTTGTTGTTGCAAATAATCAATAACTTTAGAATTTAATGCCAGCAACACGTGAAAAAGAATTTGGGAACGGTGGCAATAAATACTGATAAAGTTGAGGAATGCACATCAAACACTTATTTGGAACATCCCACAGGTGTGCAGGCTAATTGGCAACAGGTGGGTGCCATGATTGGGTATAAAAACAGCTTGCCAAAAAATGCTCAGTCTTTCATAAGAAAGGATGGGGCGAGGTACACCCCTTTGTCCACAACTGCGTGAGCCAATAGTCAAACAGTTTAAGAACAACGTTTCTCAAAGTACAATTGCAAGAAATTTTGGGATTTCAACATCTACGCTCCATAATATCATCAAAAGGTTCAGAGAATCTGGAGAAATCACTCCACGTAAGCGGCATGGCCGGAAACCAACATTGAATGACCGTGACCTTCGATCCCTCAGACGGCACTGTATCAAAAACCGACATCAATCTCTAAAGGATATCACCACATGGGCTCAGAAACACTTCAGAAAACCCCTATCACTAAATAAAGGTTGTCGCTACATCTGTAAGTGCAATTCAAAGCTCTACTATGCAAAGCGAAAGCCATTTATCAACAACATCCAGAAACGCCGCCGGCTTCTGTGGGCCCAAGATCATCTAAGATGGACTGATGCAACGTGGAAAAGTTTTCTGTGGTCTGACGAGTCCACATTTCAAATTGGTTTTGGAAATATTCAACATCTTGTCATCCGGACCAAAGGGGAAGCGAATCATCCAGACTGATATCGATGCAAAGTTCAAAAGCCAGCATCTGCGATGGTATGGGGGTGCATTAGTGCCCAAGGCATGGGTAACTTACACATCTGTGAAGGCACCATTAGTGCTGAAAGGTAAATACAGGTTTTGGAACAACATATGCTGCCGTCTAAGCGCCGTCTTTTTCATGGACGCCCCTGCTTATTTCAGCAAGACAATGCCAAGCCACATTCAGAACATGTTACAACAGTGTGCGGGTACTTTACTGGCCCGCCTGCAGTCCAGACCTGTCTCCCATCGAAAATGTGTGGCGCATTATGAAGCGTAAAATACGACAGCGGAGACCCCGGACTGTTGAACGACTGAAGCTCTACATAAAACAAGAATGGTAAAGAATTCCACATTCAAAGCTTCAACAATTAGTTTCCTCAGTTCCCAAACGTTTATGGAGTGTTGCTAAAAGAAAAGGTGATGTAACACAGTGGTGAACATGCCCTTTCCCAACTACTTTGGCAGGTGTTGCCGCCATGAAATTCTAAGTATATTATTATTTGCAAAAAAACATTTATGAGTTTGAACATCAAATATCTTGTCTTTGTAGTGCATTCAACTGAATATGGGTTGAAAAGGATTTGCAAATCATTGTATTCCGTTTATATTTACATCTAACACAATTTCCCAACTCATATGGAAACGGCGTTTGTATATATATATATATATATATATATATATATATATATATATATAAATAAAAGAAATAATTGAATTTCAGTGAATTCTAGCTATAAATATACTCCTTCCCCCTTAACCCCGACCCGCCCGCCCCAACCCTGCAGACCTCAACCCCCCTCCCCCAATCTCCCGATTTCGGAGGACTCATGGTTGGCAAGTATGCACTCCATACAGCGGCGTTTTAAAAAGTCATACATTTTACTTTTTGAAACCGATACCAATAATTTCCGATATTACAACTTAAAGCATTTATCGATGTTATCGGACATCTCTAGTTGAAATATCAAAATATACTTTGACTTTTCAGTATGCAGCCCTTGTTAGAAAAAGTTAGGACACCCCTGAACTAGAGTATCAAACATATCCAAATATATTTAGACATTAACGATCTGGTATCGATATTTCAGCATTATCACTAACGAGCTCGCTGGCACCTTGGCGTGATGGACTGCCGTGTGTGCGGCTGGGTGGCCGTTGATTATTGGTGTTTTCCGACTTTTCCAAACTAATAAGAGGCACTATCAAGCATTTGGAGTCGGCGCGCGGCCCTGCTGGACTTAATTGATATTGATCGCTTAAAGAAGAGCGGCGAGGCTTCTGGCGGAGAAAGGGGGGGGGGCTGCTGCCGCCGCCAGCTAATTTGCAGTTTAATCAGCGTTTGTAATGAGAGCCGCTGATTAGCGCGGGGTGGAAATAAAAGAGAATTACAAGCAACGTCTGTCAGAGTCCGCTGATAATTCCCCGCTAATTGTCATGATTGGAGCCAACTGGATGACTTTGGGGTAGTCCTGATCTAGATCTTCGGGCGTGTCCCCCCCCCGAAGGGGTCGGGTGGAAGGAAGACCCTGTAGGTGGGGGGTCAGCGGGCCTTCCACAGGAGGCCGCGACACAAGCGGGCCGGATGGAACAGGTTTGATTTCCAAAGAAAGCAGCTCCTGTGGTGCTGGGGGCGGGGGAGATGAAAATGTGGGCGACGTGCTCCGACACTCGCCCGCCGCCTGAATAGCACATGAGAAATTATGAAGGCCCTCAGGCCAATTAGCGGGACGATGGATGGGGCTGGGGAGGGACTCACGCACAGGTCTCTGTCTGAGGACTCCTCACTTCTCTCGCCTGCAGAAAAACTCGAGCATTCACCGTCCCTCAACACGTTTTCTTGCTCTCCTTTTTCATGTTTTCCTATTCAATGGAAATATGTCCGGAGAAGGCTTTGAAGTAGAGTTGTCCAATAATGGCTTTTTTTGCCGATATCCGATATTGTCCAACTCTTAATTACCGATTCCGATATCAACCGATACCGATATATAGGTATCGGTATTCTCACGTACCCCCATTTGAGAACCACTGGCCTAATAGTTAGAGTGTCTGCCCTGAAATCAGTAGGTTGTGAGTTCAAACCCCGGCCGAGTCATACCAAAGACTGAACACTTTAAAGTTGAATCGGGTGAAACATGTGGAAATGGTGGAAGTTTGAAAAAATGGCCAAATCGTTTTGAATGGTAAAAATGTCCTGGAAAACCTGGAATTCAGGGAAATCTCTGAACTTTTTTTGGAATTTGTCGAGGGAAAGCTTGCGATTGCCTAATAGGCTGAACAGTTTGAAGTTGAAACGGTTTGAATCGGGTGAAACATGTGGAAAAGGTGGAAATTAAAAAAACGGCCAATTCATGTGGAATGGGAAAAATGTCCCGGACAACCTAGAATTCTGGAAAATCTGGAACATTTTTTTGGAATTTGTCGAGGGAAAGCTCGCGATTCCCGAATAGGCTGAACACTTTGAAGTAGGAACGGTTTGAATCGGGTGAAACATGTGGAAATGGTGGAAGTTTGAAAAATGGCCAATTCATTTGGGAAATCTGAGAATTTTTGGAATTTGTCAAAGGAAAGCCTGCGATTCCCAAATATGCTGAACAGTTTGAAGTTGAAACAATTTGAAACGGGTGAAACATGAGGAAATGGTGGAAGTTTGAGAAAATGGCCAATTCATTTTGAATGGGAAAAATGTCCCGGAAAACCTGGAATTCTGGAAATTTTTTTAGAAATTTGTCGAAGGAAATCTCGCAATTCCCGAATAGGCTGAACAGTTTGAAGTTTAAAAATGCGGAATGTAGAGCCCAGCAAAATCTAGAGTAGAAGAAGAAGTTGAATAAATAGATTACTTTTGGTGTAGAAAACCATTTGTGTGAATGTTTTGGAGCATTCACACAATAATTATAATATTATTTCTAGGATATTGATTAGATTTCACGCCGTCATACATCTGAACAAAAAACCCCTCAAATGAACATTTTGTCCCCCACCTGGTACTCTCTGCAGTTGAGTACTTGGGTAAATCCATCCTCCAATAAGGACGAGAAGATGAGTGAATTTGGAGCCTTTAGTAAGCGTACCTCTCTCCTCCAAAGGGGGAGGGGTGTAGACCTGGTTAAAAGTGTTTGAGCCTTTTGCCCTCTGCGTAAAATGAAGCCATCACATCTCCGGCGTGTTTTATGAAGGGCCCCTGACAAATAGGGCCGCCCCGCCACGCTCGGCCGGCCGCCTCCATTCCGCACTTGGCTTGTTTACACGGCGCCGGGAACCATTTCCGCGGATTAAACAAATCACCGGCCGGGGGTTTTGGGAGGAGGGGCATCCATAACGGGCTAACGGGTGAGCAGCGAGACAGTTATAAATGTCCGTGTCTGCTTTGGGGACTGGAATGGATGTCCACACATGACCTTCCCTCACAAGGGGGAGGAGCTTGTTCTCACAATGTTACGTTTTGCTGCCGCTGCAATGACTCATTTCCAGACAAAAACATGGCCTCGCTTCCCCGTGCCTACAGAGCCGTGCTAGACAACTTTTAGGGCAGGGCTTGTCCAAACTGTTTCCACTGGGGGCCACACACTGAAAAATCAATGCATGAGAGGGCCAATTTTATTTTGTGAATTTTCAAAACAAATATATAATTTTTTATTCTTTTTTTTTTACCTTTATGGCTCCCCTCAAGGTTGGTCCCGGAAGTCATAAAAAAATAAAAAATTATATATTTATTTTCAACACTTAAATCTCTAGGTCAATTTCGGATCCATTTATCCATAGATAAAGTTTAATTTAAAAAAAAAAATTTGGCCTTTTTGGCAAAAAGAAAATGTGCAATATTTCCCCCACCCCCCCAAAAAAAATATTTACGTGGAATTTTTGAGAAGCCTAAATAGATCAACAATTTATAACAATATTAATTTGTATCTATATATTTTCATTATTCTTATTGAGGAATATATGGGACACAAAAAGGGCCCCATTGATAAAAGTGTAAAAATAAGTCATACATTTTGAATTATTTTTTTACTTTCAATGCTTGAATCTGTAGATCAGATTGTGATATATCAGTCAGTATAAAGTAAAATTTTTTTAAAGTTTTTTTTTGGCATTTTTGGTAAAGAAAATCCTGTTTTTATTGGCAAAAACAAAATTTGCAATATTTCCCCCACCCCCCAAAAAATGTTTACGTGGAATTTTTGAAAAGCCTTAAATAGATCAACAATTTATAACAATATTAATTTTTAACTATATATTTTCATTATTGTTATTGAGAAAAAACAAGGGACACAAAAAGGGCCCCGATGATAAAGGTGTCAAAAATAAGTCATACATTTTAATTTATATTTTTACTTTCAATGCTTGAATCTCTAGATCAGATTGAGATATATCAGTCAGTATAAAGTTACATTTTTTAAAAGATTTTTTGGGCCTTTTTGGTAAAGAAAATCCTGTTTTTATTGTCAAAAACAAAATGTGCAATATTTCCTCCAACCCCCCCAAAAAAATGTTTACGTGGAATTTTTGAGAAGCCTTAAATAGATCAACAATTTATAACAATATTCGTTTTTTATCTATATATTTTCATTATTATTGTTGAGAAAAAACAAGGGACACAAAAACGGCCCCATTGATAAAAGTGTCAAAAATAAGTCATACATTTTAATTTATTTCTTTACTTTCAATGCTTGAATCTCTAGATCAGATTGAGATATATCAGTCAGTATAAAGTTACATTTTTTTTAAGTTTTTTTTGGCGTTTTTGGTAAAGAAAATCCTGTTTTTATTGTCAAAAACAAAATGTGCAATATTTCCCCCACCCCCCAAAAAAATGTTTACGTGGAATTTTTGAGAAACCTTAAATAGATCAACAATTTATAACAATATTAATTATTAACTGTATATTTTCATTATTGTTGTTGAGAAAAAACAAGGGACACAAAAAGGGCCCCTTTGATAAAAGTGTCAAAAATAAGTCATACATTTTAATTTATTTTTTTACTTTCAATGCTTGAATCTCTAGATCAGATTGAGATATATCAGTCAGTATAAAGTTACATTTTTTAAAAGTTTTTTGGGGCCTTTTTGGTAAAGAAAATCCTGTTTTTATTGGCAAAAACAAAATGTGCAATATTTCCCCCACCCCCCAAAAAAATGTTTACTTGGAATTTTTGAGAAGCCTTAAATAGATCAACAATTTATAACAATATTAATTTTTATCTATATATTTTTATTATTATTGTTGAGAAAAAACAATGGACACAAAAAGGGCCCCATTGATAAAAGTGTCAAAAATAAGTAATACATTTTAATTTATGTTTCTACTTTCAATGCTTTAAATATGTAGATCAGATTGAGATATATAAAGTTACATTTTTTTAAGGTTGTTTTTTTTTGTGGCATTTTTGGTAAAGAAAATCCGTTTTTTATTGTCAAAAACAAAATGTGCAATATTTCCCCCACCAGCCCAAAAAAATGTTTACGTGGATATTTTGAGAAGCCTTATATAGATCAACAATTTATAAAAATATTAATTTTTAATTATATATATTCATTATTATTGTTGAGAAAAGAAAGGGACACAAAAAGGGCCCCGTTGATAAAAGTGTCAAAAATGAGTCATAAATTTTATTTTTTTTACTTTCAATGCTTGAATCTCTAGATCAGATTGAGATATATCAGTCAGTATAAAGTCAAATTTTTTAAAAGTTTTTTTGGGGGGCATTTTCGGTAAAGAAAATCCTGTTTTTATTGTCAAAAAGAAATGTGCAATATTTCCCCCACCCCCCAAAAAAATGTTTACGTGGAATTTTTGAGAAGCCTTAAATAGATCAACAATTTATAACAATATTAATTTTTAAGTATATATTTTCATTATTATTGTTGAGAAAAAACAAGGGACACAAAAAGGGCCCCAATGATAAAAGTGTCAAAAATAAGTCATACATTTTAATTTATTTTTTTACTTTTAATGCTTGAATCTCTAGATCAGATTGAGATACATCAGTCAGTATAAAGTAAACATTTTTTAAATATTTTTTTGCCTTTTTTGGTAAAGAAAATCCAGTTTTTATTGGCAAAAACAAAATGTGCAATATTTCCCAACCCCCCAAAAAATGTTTACGTGGAATTTTTGAGAAGCCTTAAATAGATCAACAATTTATAACAATATTAATTTTTATCTATATATTTTCATTATTATTGTTGAGAAAAAAAAGGGACACAAAAAAGGCCCCAATGATAAAAGTGTCAAAAATAAGTCATACATTTTTTTTTTTTTACTTTCAATGCTTGAATCTCTAGATCAGATTGAGATATATCAGTCAGTATAAAGTTACATTTTTTAAAAAGTTTTTTTGGGGGGCATTTTTGGTAAAGAAAATTCAGTTTTTATTGTCAAAAACTAAATGTGCAATATTTCCCAACCCCCCCAAAAAAATGTTTACGTGGAATTTTTGAGAAACCTTAAATAGATCAACAATTTATAACAATATTAATTTTTAAGTATATATTTTCATTATTATTGTTGAGAAAAAACAAGGGACACAAAAAGGGCCCCAATGATAAAAGTGTCAAAAATAAGTCATACATTTTAATTTATTTTTTTACTTTCAATGCTTGAAACATTTTTTGTTTTCATTATTATTTTTGAGAAATTACAGTTAAAAAAACAAAAAAACAAGGGGATCCAAAAGGGTCGCATTGATAAAAGTGTCCAAAATAAGTCATACATTTTAATTTATTTTTTCATTTTCAGATCCATCAGTCGGTATAAAGTTGGATTAAAAAAATATATATATTTTGCCTTTTTGTTAAAGAAAATCCTGTTTGTAATGGCAAAAACAAAATGTTTAATCTTTTTGCCCCAAAAAATGTCTACTTTAAATTTTTGAGGAGCCTTAAATAGATCAACAATTTATAACAATATTAATTTGCATTCATTATTATTTTTGAGAAGACAGATTCAAATTTTTTTTATAAAAGTCTCAAAAATAAGTCATTCATTTTATTTAATGTTTTTACTTTCTATGCTTGAATCTCTAGGTCAGATTCAGATCTATCAGTTGGTATAAAGTAGGATTTTTGTAATGTTTTTTGGTTTTTTTTTGCCTTTTTGGTAAAGAAAATCCTATTTTTGATGGCAAAAACAAAAATTTTCCCCCCAAAATTTGGAATTTTTGAGAAGCCTTAAAAAGATCAAAAATGTTAAACATTTTTTTTTTCATTATTATTTTTGAGAAATTACAGTTAAAAAACAACAACAAGGGATCCAAAAGGGCCGCATTGATAAAAGTGTCAAAAATAAGTCATACATTTTAATTTATTTTTTCATTTTCAGATCCATCAGTCGGTATAAAGTTGGATTAAAAAATATATATATATTTTGCCTTTTTGGTAAAGAAAATCCAAATTTTTATGGCAAAAACAAAAATTTCCCCCAAAAAATGTGTATGGGGAATTTTTGAGAAGCCTTAAAAAGATCAAAAATGTATAACATTTTTTTTTCATTATTATTTTTGAGAAATTACAGTTAAAAAAAAACAACAAGGGGATCCAAAAGGGCCGCATTAATAAAAGTTTCAAAAATAAGTCATACATTTTAATTTATTTTTACATTTTCAGATCCATCAGTCGGTATAAAGTTGGATTAAAAAAATATATGTATTTTGCCTTTTTGGTAAAGAAAATCCTGTTTGTAATGGCAAAAACTAAATGTTTAATCTTTTTGCCCAAAAAAATGTCTACTTTAAATTTTTGAGGAACCTTAAATAGATCAACAATTTATAACAATATTAATTTGCATTCATTATTATTTTTGAGAAGACAGATTCAAATTTTTTTATAAAAGTCTCAAAAATAAGTCATACATTTGAATTTTTTTTTTTTTTTTACTATCAATGCTTGAATATGTAGATCAAATTCACATCTATCATTTGATGTTTTATGGCATTTTTGTTAAAAAAAAACAAACTTTTAATGGCGAAAACATAAAAAGAACATTTCCAAAGTGCAATATTTGATATGAAGTAATTTAAGCCTCAACTAGGTCAATAATTCATAACAACATTTATTTTAATTCATTATTATTTTTAAAGCTATGACCGTTTTAAAATTATTGGGGATCCAATAGGGCCTCACACATAAAAGTGTTACATACATTTTTTAATTTTACCGTTCAAAGCCTAAATCAACTTCAGATCCTTACGCCGATATGAAAGATAAATTATGTTTCATGCACTTTAGTTCCAATAAACCTCTATTTTTATGGCACACCCACACACCCACACCCACACCCACACACACACACACACACACACACACACACACACACACACACACACACACACACACACACACACACACACACACACACACACACACACACACACACACAGTATCAAGGGAAAGCCTGCGATTCCTGAATAGGCTGAACAGTTGGAAGTTAGAACGGTTTGAATTGGATGAAAAATGTGCAAATTGTGGAAGTTTAAAAAATGGACAATTCATTGGGAATGGGGAACATGTCCCTGAAAACTGGGAATTCTTGGATTTCCGGGACTTTTTTTAAATTGTTGAAGGAGAGCACACATTTTTGAACAGGCTGAATATTTTGGAGTTGGAACAGTGTGAATTGGATGAAAAATTTGAGAATTGTGGAACTTAGAAAAATGTCCCGTTCATTTCAATGGGAACTTCATGGAAATTTGGGAATTCTTTGCAAAATGTTAAAAGACTAAAATGTTCTGAATGATTTGAAATGGTTGCTGTTGGAATTTTTCCAATCGGTCAAGAAATGTTAAAGTAGGAATGTTTTTTATGACGAATTGGTCTTAAGAAATTCCAGGAATTTTGGGAAAACCGGGATTTTTTCCAGTTCAAAAAACAACTTTGTTTTTTTTTTCCTGATTAAGAGTAATGTTTGGACCAGATGACTGCATTTGGCTCTCGAATAAATCTGAGCTGACATTGCTTGACACGATAAGTAATGAATAATTCCACTTGTAATCACGGTGTTAAAAATAACGTTCAAAATATAAAACATTCTCAATTATTAGTAATCCATCCATCCGTTTTCTACCGCACCTGTTCAAGAAGTTGCGTTAATGGTAAGAAGTTATTTATTTATTATTGGTTAGTGCGGGACTTGCCCTCCTGGGGGTTCTTCAGACCATCAAGCACCGACATGAGAGCCTGTTTCAAGGTTACAAATTTGTTTTATTTTTCAATAAGTCTCTCAATTGTCTTTTTCTCTTTCGTTCTCGCTCGCACTCTGGCTCCAGTTCCAACCCTGTCTCTCCTCCTGGCTGCTGCTTATAAAAGAGCGACAGGTGATATAACAAGGGCCAGATGGGCTATCTACGCACCTGTCACTGATTTCGAGGCCGGTCCTAGCACACCCTGCTTCTCTGCAGGCCCGCAGGCCACGCCCCCCTCCACAGTTAGCTTCAGAATAAAAATGCTATTCCAAAAGATAAGAGACCTATTATACTCTAGAAATGTTGGTCTTGCTTAAAAATGCATGCGTTTAGTTGTGTTCAGTGTTAAAAAAAAATATTATATGGCTCTCACAGAAATACATTTTAAAATATTTGGCTTTCTTGGCTCTCTCAGCCAAAAAGGTTCCCGACCCCTGGTTTGGACGATGGAACAGTTAAAGTGGGTTGAAAAATGTGGGAGGAGTGGTCGCCAGAAAAAATTACCAAAAAAAGGGGTTAGGAAAAAAAAGGTAATTCTGGGAATTTTTGGGAATTTGGAAAAATGATAGTTTGAATGTCCAGGATGAGTGGAATATGTTGAAGGTGGAATGGTTTGAATTGGTTGAAAATTGTGGAAGTTTGAAAAATGGCCAAATCATTTTGAATGGGTAAAATGTCCCGGAAAACCTGGAATTCTGGCAAATCTGTAAATTTTTGGACTTCTTTAAGGGAAAGCCTGCGATTACCAAATAGGCTGAACAGTTTGAAGTTGGAGGCTTCACGGTGGCAGAGGGGTTAGTGCGTCTGCCTCACAATACGAAGGTCCTGCAGTCCTGGGTTCAAATCCAGGCTCGGGATCTTTCTGTGTGGAGTTTGCATGTTCTCCCCGTGAATGCGTGGGTTCCCTCCGGGTACTCCGGCTTCCTCCCACTTCCAAAGACATGCACCTGGGGATAGGTTGATTGCCAACACTAAATTGGCCCTAGTGTGTGAATGTGAGTGTGAATGTTGTCTGTCTATCTGTGTTGGCCCTGCGATGAGGTGGCGACTTGTCCAGGGTGTACCCCGCCTTCCGCCCGATTGTAGCTGAGATAGGCGCCAGCGCCCCCCGCGACCCCGAAAGGGAATAAGCGGTAGAAAATGGATGGATGGAGTTTGAAGTTGGAAGGCCTTGAATCGAGTGAAAAATGTGGAAGGTAGAGCGCGTTAAAATCTGGAGAAGAAGAAGAAGTAGAAGAATGCTGAAGTTGAAGTGAATGCTGAAGGGTTTGAATTTTCGGGAAAACCGAAATTTGGTTTGGAACTTGGTAAAGTCCAGAATGAGTGGAAAGTGTTGCTGTTGGAATGCTTTGAATACCGTATTTCCTTGAATTTCCGCCAGGGCGCTCATTAATTTAAAACCACTTCTCACTCCTGCGCTTACCAAAGGCATGCGGTAAAAGTAAGCATGCGCTAATTATTTTAAAACCTCTTCTCACTCCGGCACTTACCAAAGGTGTGCAGTAAAAATTTGAGTGTGATGTAAGCTTGGACCTTAAATCCTACTGAATAGCTCTTCATCTTCTTCCCTTTATGCAATTTCAAATTACCGGTATTGAAATCAGCCTCCTCCATTTTGAAAATGATGACAGGGGAAGTGTCACTCGTGATGTAACGAGTTTGACCAGGCGGTAATACTAAGCATGCGCTAATTATTTTGGGATGCGAGTTTGACCCGGCAGTAATTCAAGGCAGGCACATACTATATGCCCTGCGGCAATTCAAGGAAATACGGTAGCTTGAAAAATGTTGGAATTGTGCAACTTGGAAAAATGTCCCATTCATTTCAAAAAGCGGGAATTATTTTGAAAGTGCTAAAAAATGTGAATGTTCCGAATGGTTGGTGCTGGAATTTTTCAAAACGGTTGAGAAATGTTGAAGTAGTAACATTTTTAATTGACAAATGGTACTAAAAAATTCCTGGAAAACATTGCGATTTTCACTATAATAATGAGATTTTTGTTTTGTTTTAATATGACAAGATTGATCTTGTAAACATTCAATCTGGGCCGGATTGAAAATCTCAACAGGCCGTATTGTGCCCAGGTCTGCCGTTGACTTAGTTGTTTTTCACATAATCGCGTTTCCAAATATGCCGCTTCACTCTTAAATCCATTTATTCATGCATAGTTGACATATTTGGGCTTAAATTATGCATAAAAATGAATAAATTAAGTAAAAATATGAATATGACAGTGGTATTGGCCACTAGATGAGACCAAGCCAATCAGAGGGCGCTGTTCAGTATCGTGGCCTGTGATTGGCTCAGCCTCAGCCAGCATTACTTTAGTGGATTAAAGGAGAGTAATGATGTTATTTCATGTCTAAAAGTTCTCATAATGTTAAAAACTGCAATTAAAAAGGTCATAAACATGTTCTTCATGCTCTAACTATAGAAATATATGATTTATAAATAATAATTCACCGCTGTCAGGCCTAGTGTTGATTAACAGTGATAAATGAGGATTCACTGTTTAGATAAATTAACTTTGTATATGATTAATTCATTTGTGGAAGACGAGGGGGAAAAAAAAGCAAAGAATGATTGTCCATGTGTCCATTTTAGCGCTTATTTGGCTTCAAAGCTGCGTCCTCCTCCCAGCGGGCATCAAACTCATGACATTCTCCACAAACCAATAAACACCATTTTCCCCGGCAATCTCCTCACTATGCAAATATGCAAAGCAGCCCATTTCCAGACGGATTGCTGAAACTATCTGATAATTGGCAAGCTAATTGTGAATATTTGCGGCCGATAACACAAATTGACGCGCATTTCTGTTCAGGGAGGTATAATTTCGTGTGTGTGACGTGACGAATGCTCGTTACCACGTCTGAGCGGCTAATGAGGCGGATTTAATTCCACTCGGGCGTCCGCGGCGGAGCCTCGTCGTCCACGCCGGGGCTCGAACCTGCGGTCAGCGCAGGCCAATGAGCTGAAAGCCCTAAACAAGCTGTGTCCAGAATATAGATACACTACTTTAGAAGACATCCAAATGAATGGAGTAAAAGAGCACGCAGCTGAAATGTAGCCAGAAAAAGTTGCAATGTTGACTCCGAAAACACAAGGTTTTGTTCTTTAAAACCGTCAAAAATAATAATCAATCAAAACCACTTAATTATTGACTTATTGTTTCTTTCTACTTCTCCACATTTTGACGCGCTCTACCTTCCACATTTTTCACCCGATTCAAAGCGTTCCAACTTCAAACTGTTCAGCCTATTTGGGAATCGCAGGCTTTCCCTTGACAAATTCCAAAAATTCACAGATTTCCACGAATTCCAGGTTTTCCGGGACATTTTTCCCATTCAAAATGAAATGGCCATTTTTCAACCGATTCAAACCAACCTTAAGACCTCCGAATTTGGAGATGGGGGTGGTGTTTGAGGTGGGCGGGGTTTTGTCGTAGCGGGGGGTGTATGTTGTAGCGTCCCGGAAGAGTTAGTGCTGCAAGGGATTCTGGGTATTTGTTTTGTTGTGTTTTATGTTGTGTTTCGGTGCGGGTGTTCTCCCGAAATGTGTCTGTCATTCTTGTTTGGTGTGGGTTCACAGTGTGGCGCATATTTGTAACAGCGTTAAAGTTGTTTATACGCCCACCCTCAGTGTGACCTGCATGGCTGTTGACCAAGTATGCCTTGCACTCACTCATGTGTGACTGTAAAAGCCACATATGTGATGTGACTTGGCCAACACGCTGTTTGTACGTAGGAGAAGGGGACGTGACGACAGGTTATAGAGGACGTTAAATATTGATGTCTGGGTGGAAATCGGGAGAAATTCGGGAGAATAGTTGTCTCGGGAGATTTTCGGGAGGGGCTCTGAAATTCGGGAGACTCCCCGGAAAAATCCGGAGGGTTGGCAAGTATGTTCCACCTTCAACATATTCCACCATCCTGGACATTCAAACTATAATTTTTCCAAGTTTATACCAAAATGGATACATGGATGATACAGCAGAGGATTGGGAGAATGTAATGTGGTCAGATGAAACCAAAATAGAACTTTTTGGTATAAACTCAACTGGTTGTGTTTGGAGGAAGAAGAATACTGAGTTGCATCCCAAGAACACCAGACCTACTGTGAAGCATGGAGGTGGAAACATCATGCTTTGGGGCTGTTTTTCTGCTAAGGAGACAGGACGATTGATCCGTGTTAAGGAAAGAATGAATGGGGCCATGTATCGTGAGATTTTGAGCCAAAACCTCCTTCCATCAGTGAGAGCTTTGAATGGTTGACTAAATACTTATTTTCCACTATAATTTACAAATAAATTCTTTAAAATTCCTACAATGTGAATTCTTGGATTTTTTTTTCACATTCTGTCTCTCACAGTTGAAGTGTACCTATGATGAAAATTACAGACCTCTGTCATCATTTTAAGTGGGAGAACTTGCACAATCGGTGGCTGACTAAATACTTGTCTGCCCTACTGTACACATATACATACTGTACATATATACATACATACATACATATATATATATATATATATATATATATATATATATATATATATACATATATATATGTGTGTGTGTGTGTGTATGTATATATTTTTTATAATTTTGTTTTCCCCTACAAGATTAATCTTGTTGTATTAAAGCAAAAAAAAAGAAAATCTAAATATTAGAGCGACAATTGCAATGTTACGAAAAGTAATGTTACGAGGAAAAAAAGCTTTGACGTTAATTATAATAATGAAATTTCCGAAAAAATGTCCCCACATAAATGAGTAAATATCTATTTATTTTTGAAACATCAAACAATTCAGAGAGAAACAATTTTTTTTAGTTGGGCAATAAAAATATCAAAGACAGGTGGAGGTGTCATTTTTTTCTTAAGTCTGTATTGATTTTTAAAAATGCTAATGAATGTGGAGCTCTAGAACAAGCCAAGTGTGTGACACCAGGTTAGGAGACTCTCAGAAGCTCGAAAGGGGGCGGGGTCACCGCCTGAAGGCCGCAGAGTCGTTTGGGCGCCAAGGACGGTAATGATGCCGCCGTTTCATGGGGCGTTGCGCTATCATGATGATAGCGCGCCTTATTTGCATGCCCGTCCGCCGCCATCTTAACCCGGGGAATTTATGAGGCAGGAGGCGGGGATAAGCAGCCGTGCAGCGTTTCAGATTTATGGATGGATTTCTGTTTTGCTCAGGTCCGGGGAATGAAGACGTCGGCGAGACACGTCGTTAAGGTGGGCGTGGCGGAGATGTTCGGAGGAAGCCTCATAAAAACGTGAGGATGGAACAAAAATGGGGGTGGGGGGGGGAGTCACGGCGAGGAAAAACAACAAGAAGCGTATTTTACTGGCAGAGTTAATGGGAATAAAATACCTGGGTGGATGAGTGCAGATGTGTTTGATACAAATAGTCATTTTCCTATTTGCTGCCTCGTTGAGCATGATGAATGATGGGAGTCAGGGAGGCGGCGTGATGAATGGCAGCACCTTGGCTCCATTGCATGCCCTATTGATTCTCCTTCTTTATTACTCCTACCAGCCAGCTGGCTGCTCCCCACTCAGTGGGTGTGGCTCCCCACTCTATGGCCCCGCCTCCTTCAGGGACGGTAGGAATTTAGTGTCGGGCGCCACCGGCGGGTAAATAGGGAAACACAAACAGAGGATGAATGTTTTGTATGCCTATGAAGTGTTGATTGAGGCTTGACAAGTTTGATCTTGGAACAGACTATTTCTATTTTACATGACTTTCAAATGGGGGGAAAGTGTTGAGGTGGGACATTTACTTGGGGCGCTCAAAAAATTGATTATATATATATATATATATATAAATACACAGTATATACATATATATACATACATATATATACACATACATAAATATATATATATATGTGTATATATGTATGTATATATGTATGTATATATATATATGTATATATATATATATATATATATATATACACACACACACACACATATATATCCATCCATCCATTTCCTACCGCTTATTCCCTTTGGGGTCGCTGGTGTCTATCTCAGCTACAATATATATATATATATATATATATATATATATATATATATATGTTTCCAAGATGGCGGCGCCCGGACGGGCTGCGCTCTCGAGGAGCTCCTGCTAAAGATGGATCATTTGGCAGAAATACCGGACAATTCCAAAACTTTATGGCTGGCTCACATCGTGGTCACTCCGTGATCACGTACGACCGCCAGACACTTCTGGATGTGGACGAATCGGGCCGTTTTGGACTGATAGACACTTGCGTGCTAGACTTGCTAACTAGCATGGGAATACATCGGCGGCTACATCCAGCGGCCTGTGAAGCGGGGGAGTCTAGTAGCAGCGGGGGCCGTCTACGGAGCAGACGCCAGCGGTGTGATCGGAAACGCGGATGCCGAGCGGGGCTAAAAACAAAGCAGAAGGCTAATCCCCACAGAACACCACTTTCCTCCATCCCGAAGACGGATTTAGATAGAAAATGCGAGACTACTGGTCTGGGTAAGGAGTCTGTTAAATTAGAACAAGTTTTTTCTGCTTTGAGTGTTTCAGAGTTGGACATGTGTTTTACTGAGGTGGCTAACTATGATGCGTGCAGTTTATCAAAGCAACAAACAGACAATCGGAAAATCCCCGTTACTGAGGTGGCTAACCATGATGTGTGCAGTTTATCAAAGCAACAAACAAACAATCGGAAAATCCCCGTTACTGAGGTGGCTAACCATGATGCGTGGAGTTTATCAAAGCAACAATCAAACAATCGGAAAATTCCTGTCGTATCAATTCCTAGATATGGTCGTAACTATACTAAATGCACTGGGCATAATAAACACAACATTATTAATATTGCTACTACGGATAATTTGATCAAAAACTCCCTAAAACAGCCCACTACCTATAATATAGGTTTTTTAAACATAAGATCATTGTCTCCTAAAACGTTGTTAGTTAATGATATTATCAGAGACAACAATCTTAACGTCATCGGTCTCAGCGAAACCTGGCTTAAACCAAACGACTTTTTTGCGCTAAATGAGGCATGTCCTCCTAACTTTACACATGCGCATATTGCCCGTCCGCTCAAAAGGGGTGGGGGGGTCGCACTAATATACAACGAAAACTTTAACCTTAGTCCTAACATAAATAATAAATATAAATCGTTTGAGGTGCTTACTATGAGGTCTGTCACACCGCTGCCTCTACACCTGGCTGTTATCTACCGCCCCCCAGGGCCCTATTCGGACTTTATTAATGAATTCTCAGAGTTCGTTGCTGATCTAGTGACACACGCCGATAATATAATCATAATGGGGGACTTTAATATCCATATGAATACCCCATCGGACCCACCGTGCGTAGCGCTCCAGACTGTAATTGATAGCTGTGGTCTCACACAAATAATAAATGAACCCACGCATCGCAACGGTAATACGATAGACCTAGTGCTTGTCAGGGGTATCACCGTTTCCAAAGTTACGATACTCCCTGTATACTAAAGTATTGTCCGATCATTACCTTATAAAATTCGAGGTTCAGACGCATGTTCGTCAAACTAATAATAATAATACCTGCTATAGCAGCCGCAACATTAATACAGCCACAACGACAACTCTTGCTGACCTACTGCCCTCGGTAATGGCACCATTCCCAAAGTATGTGGGCTCTATTGATAACCTCACTAACAACTTTAACGACGCCCTGCGCGAAACCATTGATAACATAGCACCGCTAAAGTTAAAAAAGGCTCCAAAAAAGCGCACCCCGTGGTTTACAGAAGAAACTAGAGCTCAGAAATTATTATGTAGAAAGCTGGAACGCAAATGGCGCACGACTAAACTTGAGGTGCACCATCAAGCATGGAGTGATGGTTTAATAACTTATAAACGCATGCTTACCCTAGCTAAAGCTAAATATTACTCAAATCTCATCCACCGTAATAAAAACGATCCTAAATTTTTGTTTAGTACGGTAGCATCGCTAACCCAACAAGGGACTCCTTCCAGTAGCTCAACCCACTCAGCTGATGACTTTATGCAATTCTTTAGTAAGAAAATTGAAGTCATTAGAAAGGAGATTAAAGACAATGCGTCCCAGCTACAACGGGTTTCTATTAACACTGACACGATGGTATATACGGCGGATACTGCCCTCTAAAATAGTTTCTCCCGTTTTGAGGAAATAACATTAGAGGAATTGTTACAACGTGTAAATGGAATAAAACAGACAACATGTTTACTTGACCCTCTTCCTGGGAAACTGATCAAGGAGCTCTTTGTATTATTAGGTCCATCAGTGCTAAATATTATAAACTTATCACTCTCCTCGGGCACTGTTCCCCTAGCATTCAAAAAAGCGGTTATTCATCCTCTTCTTAAAAGACCTAACCTCGATCCTGACCTCATGGTAAATTACCGACCGGTGTCTCACCTTCCCTTTATTTAAAAAATCCTTGAAAAAATTGTTGCGGAGCAGTTAAATGAACACTTAGCGTCTAACGATCTATGTGAAACCTTTCAATCCGGTTTCAGGGCAAATCACTCCACGGAGACAGCCCTCGCAAAAATGACTAATGATCTATTGCTAACGATGGATTCTGATGCGTCATCTATGTTACTGCTCCTCGATCTTAGCGCTGCTTTCGATACCGTCGATCATAATATTTTATTAGAGCGTATCAAAACACGAATTGGTATGTCAGACTTAGCCCTGTCTTGGTTTAACTCTTATCTTACTGATAGGATGCAGTGTGTCTCCCATAACAATGTGACCTCGGACTACGTTAAGGTAACGTGTGGAGTTCCCCAGGGTTCGGTCCTTGGCCCTGCACTCTTCAGCATCTACATGCTGCCGCTAGGTGACATCATACGCAAATACGGTATTAGCTTTCACTGTTATGCTGATGACACCCAACTCTACATGCCCCTAAAGCTGACCAACACGCCGGATTGTAGTCAGCTGGAGGCGTGTCTTAATGAAATTAAACAATGGATGTCCGCTAACTTTTTGCAACTCAACGCCAAAAAAACGGAAATGCTGATTATCGGTCCTGCTAGACACCGAACTCTATTTAATAATACAACTCTAACATTTGACAACCAAACAATTAAACAAGGCGACACGGTAAAGAATCTGGGTATTATCTTCGACCCAACTCTCTCCTTTGAGGCACACATTAAAAGCGTTACTAAAACGGCCTTCTTTCATCTCCGTAACATCGCTAAAATTCGCTCCATTCTGTCCACTAAAGACGCTGAGATCATTATCCATGCGTTTGTTACGTCTCGCCTCGACTACTGTAACGTATTATTTTCGGGTCTCCCCATGTCTAGCATTAAAAGATTACAGTTGGTACAAAATGCGGCTGCTAGACTTTTGACAAGAACAAGAAAGTTTGATCACATTACGCCTGTACTGGCTCACCTGCACTGGCTTCCTGTGCACTTAAGATGTGACTTTAAGGTTTTACTACTTACGTATAAAATACTACACGGTCTAGCTCCATCTTATCTTGCCGATTGTATTGTACCATATGTCCCGGCAAGAAATCTGCGTTCAAAGGACTCCGGCTTATTAGTGATTCCCAAAGCCCAAAAAAAGTCTGCGGGCTATAGAGAATTTTCCGTTCGGGCTCCAGTACTCTGGAATACCCTCCCGGTAACAGTTCGCGATGCCACCTCAGTAGAAGCATTTAAGTCTCACCTTAAAACTTATTTGTATACTCTAGCCTTTAAATAGACTCCCTTTTTAGACCAGTTGATCTGCCGTTTCTTTTCTTTTTCTTCTATGTCCCACTCTCCCGTGTGGAGGGGGTCCGGTCCGATCCGGTGGCCATGTACTGCTCGCCTGTGTATCGGCTGGGGACATCTCTGCGCTGCTGGTCCGCCTACGCTTGGGATGGTTTCCTGCTGGCTCCGCTGTGAACGGGACTCTCGCTGCTGTGTCTTGGATCCTCTTTGGACTGGACTCTCGCGACTGTGTTGTATCCATTGTGGATTGAACTTTCACAGTATCATGTTAGATCCGCTCGACATCCATTGCTTTCCTCCTCTCTAAGGTTCTCATAGTCATCATTGTCACCGACGTCCCACTGGGTCATTATTGTCACCAATGTCCCACTGGGTGTGAGTTTTCCTTGCCCTTATGTGGGCCTACCGAGGATGTCGTGGTGGTTTGTGCAGCCCTTTGAGACACTAGTGATTTAGGGCTATATAAGTAAACATTGATTGATTGATTGATATATACACACACACATATGTATATATACACACATATATATACACACACACGCATACATACATACATACATATACATACATATATATATACATACACACATGCAGAGAAACATGGCAAGGTGCGGAACTTCCAGGGACAGTAGGAATTTTGTGTAAAATCAAAGATCCTTTTTTTTATTATCTAAAGAACATTAAAAAAAAAAAAATATATATATATATATATATATAAATATATATATATATATATATATAGTGGAGGTTTCTGTGGTGTATCCATTCTACAGTGCTCAATAAAGCAGAATATACGTTAGATCAGGAAAAAACACAGACGCTATTTCAACCCTACAAGCCTGTATCAGGGGATTTTAAAATCCCTTGAAATCCCCATATACATATATATACATATATACATATATATATATGTATATATGTATATATATATATATATATATATATATATATGAGGAAAAAGTGTTGGGGTGGAATATTCACTGTTTAAATGTCGCTTTATTAAAAACAATTTTATAAAAAAAATCATTAATAAATTAACTTATCTTATCAAACTTCAAAAGTGTCAAAATAGGAAAAGGATGGAGGCGTGGCTAAATGCGAGGTCCAGATGTGGTTTAAGGATGGGTACCGCTCATATTTGAACCGATACCCAGGCATCGGGAATGGATACCAATATATATTTTCGGTACTTTTGTGTGTGTTAAGTATTGTTTTGGATGACAAAATTTTTATTTTTTATTGCAACATTTAGAAATGAGCTGATTATGATAACAGCTGTCCAGTTGTTATGTCTTTTTTTATTGTTTTTTATTTGATATCGCTATGCAAGTATGACATGAAGTTGCATAGAGCCCAAGACGTTAGGTGGCCGTAGTGTATAGTTTATGGTGTTTTTGTTGCACCCTAAAAAAATGTAGCACTGTAAGTATTTTACTTATTACGCACCAGCTGTTTGATTGTAACGTGCATCTTAGTTGCAGTTTTCATCAACAAATGTAAAAGGCGTTTAAATCACCAAGTCAAATGGCTAATGCTAATCAGTAGCGTGTCAATAGCAAAGCCAATGTGTATTAGCATCAAGCTAGCACATGTTTGGAAAAGTGCAGCCTTACTTACGTATTGTTTTTTTCCAAGTCAATTTCTTTGTTGGCATTGAAAATTACGACATTGCCAAGAGGCAGTTTGGCTGAGTCAGCTCTCAGTGCTGCTGGAGTGATCACCAAGTGTCACCCGGGTACCGTAATAAGGCATCGTTGGATTTTACGTAAATAGGACGGTCGGTGACAAAATGAGCCTTCAAAGAAAAAAGTTTTTGGTTGAAATGAAGGATTCCCTTTCATTCAAATTAAGCTTGAAAATGATGAAATATGAATACAATTGGAATAAAATTTACCCCGCCTCTTAGAGGAAAACATGGTGACATGCGGAACTTCATGGACAGTGGGAATTTAGTGTTGCCACTCACAGTAAAGTATGAAAAATGTTTAGTATTACGCAAAAAAAATAACTAAGGTGGTATGATGGCCACAGGTTGACCCTCCCGCCGCT
>NC_084618.1:17398328-17433328 GCF_033978795.1 Nerophis ophidion | reverse complement strand
GAGGCGTGTCTTAATGAAATTAAACAATGGATGTCCGCTAACTTTTTGCAACTCAACGCCAAAAAAACGGAAATGCTGATTATCGGTCCTGCTAGACACCGACCTCTATTTAATGATACAACTCTAACATTTGACAACCAAACATTTAAACAAGGCGACACAGTAAAGAATCTGGGTATTGTCTTTGACCCAACTCTCTCCTTTGAGTCACACATTAAAAGCGTTACTAAAACGGCCTTCTTTCATCTGCGTAATATAGCTAAAATTCGCTCCATTCTGTCCACTAAAGACGCCTAGATCATTATCCATGCGTTTGTTACGTCTCGTCTCGATTACTGTAACATATTATTTTCGGGTCTCCCCATGTCTAGCATTAAAGATTACAGTTGGTACAAAATGCAGCTGCTAGACTTTTGACAAGAACAAGAAAGTTTGATCACATTACGCCTGTACTGGCTCACCTGCACTGGCTTCCTGTGCACTTAAGATGTGACTTTAAGGTTTTACTACTTACGTATAAAATACTACACGGTCTAGCTCCATCCTATCTTGCCGATTGTATTGTACCATATGTCCCGGCAAGAAATCTGCGTTCAAAGGACTCCGGCTTATTAGTGATTCCCAAAGCCCAAAAAAAGTCTGCGGGCTATAGAGCGTTTTCATTTCGGGCTCCAGTACTCTGGAATGCCCTCCCGGTAAAAGTTCGAGATGCCACCTCAGTAGAAGCATTTAAGTCTCACCTTAAAACTCATTTGTATACTCTAGCCTTTAAATAGACTCCCTTTTTCGACCAGTTGATCTGCCGTTTCTTTTCTTTTTCTCCTATGTCACACTCTCCCTTGTGGAGGGGGTCCGGTCCGATCCGGTGGCCATGTACTGCTTGCCTGTGTATCGGCTGGGGACATCTCTGCGCTGCTGATCCGCCTCCGCTTGGGATGTTTTCCTGCTGGCTCCGCTGTGAACGGGACTCTCGCTGCTGTGTTGGATCCGCTTTGGACTGGACTCTTGCGACTGTGTTGGATCCATTATGGATTTAACTTTCACAGTATCATGTTAGACCCGCTCGACATCCATTGCTTTCCTCCTCTCCAAGGTTCTCATAGTCATCATTGTCACCGACGTCCCACTGGGTGTGAGTTTTCCTTGCCCTTATGTGGGCCTACCGAGGATGTCGTAGTGGTTTGTGCAGCCCTTGGAGACACTAGTGATTTAGGGCTATATAAGTAAACATTGATTGATTGATTGATTGAAAGTCTGAAAACTGAGCTGCCTTTTTTTTTAACCATGAAAACAGTAATATACACTACAATTATATTGTTATATTAATCAATTATATTTTATTATTTATATATTATATAGATAATATATGATATAAATTATATTTTATTTATTATTTCTGTCTATTGTAAGCCAACTGTAGTGCTGAATTTCCCCCAGGGGTCAATAAAGTACTTTCTATTCCATTCAACAATATACATTACATTTGGAGGTGAAATTATTGCAACTTTCCATTTTAGTTAAAAAAAAACCCCACTAATAAAATGCATTAAAAAATGACGTAATAATAGTATTCACAGTTATAAGTGGCCCTCTGGGGCAAAACATACCTGCCATGTGGCCCTCCGTGAAAACCACTTCGACACCTCTGACATAGATCAACGAGGTGACTTCTATTTGGTTGACTTGAGGGGCCGACGAGGTTAGGACGAGGATGAGAGTGCGGAAATACGACCACATCACACCAATTCTCAAATCCCTTCACTGACTTCCTGTTCCAAACAGGATTGAATACAAAAGTCCCCCTACTAACCCACCAGTGCCTCCAAGGAAATGCCCCCCTCTACCTCAAAGAAGTACGTACCCCCAAATCCTCCACACGACACCTCCGCTCCGGACAGGATAACCTCCTCCAACCTCCGAGGACAAAGCTACGAACAACGTGAGTTCACAGTCTGTCGAACGTGCTCCCTGACCACCTGAGGATACCACAGACTGTGAATGCTTTTGAAAAAGGCTTAAAAACCCTTCTTTAAAAAAAATAAAAAAATAAAAATATTTTTATTATCTTTTTATTTTTTTAATACACTGTAGCACTTTGAGGTTGTTTGCTCAATGTAATGTGCTTTTTACAAATAAAAT
Source organism: Nerophis ophidion (assembly GCF_033978795.1). Taxonomy (NCBI): domain Eukaryota; kingdom Metazoa; phylum Chordata; class Actinopteri; order Syngnathiformes; family Syngnathidae; genus Nerophis; species Nerophis ophidion. The sequence goes on along the minus strand of NC_084618.1, from coordinate 17,431,189 downwards.
ACATTTTTATTATTATTTTATTATAGAACGAGCTCTTTGAGAGGCAGTCATCAAAGGCACATAACCGCGCATCCACTAGTAGAGGGTGTCGCAGGTACATAACGATTCTACATTCATGATACTAAAACCAAAACAATGTGTGTTGAACTATCGAAAAAAGAAATACTGTATTTTCACCTACAAAAAAAGTGCAAATTAGGACCATTCAAACCCCCCGATTAACTCCCAGATTGTGCCTGTTGTCAAGTGCGGCCAAACAGGCACAACAAGCCAAAGAAAAAGATGAGACTTAACCTTTGAAACGAGGTCTCGTGGCATCGAATCTCGAAGTGTTCTGTTCCTTTAAAAGGCGGATTTTTCCAGAAAAGCTTTGATCAAATGAAACGACTCTGAAGACAATGAAAAAGAGTGCTAATTAGTTTTTTTGCCGACACCTCGTGGCCGCAATAACTTAAAGTTGAACGACGCGGCACGTTTGTTAATGACTACTTTTTTTTTTAAACGCTTCTGCCTGGGAGACTCGTAATTAGTTGAAAGTGGTTCATATTGACATATGGGCTGTTTTATTGTCCGATTATTATTAGGCGTGTCTAGCTTGTGTGCTATTGTGTGCTTGGCTGTCGTGTAGCGGCGAGCTACTATAGCCTAGCATTTTTACATTTTGCATACTTTTATTTTGTAGAGTGGAATGTCGGAAAAGCTTTGATCAAATGAAAAAGAATGCTGTTTTCAAAGTGGAGCGTTATTGAACGATGCGGACACGTTTGTTACTGACTACTTTTTAAACACTTCTGCCTGGGTGACTCGTAATGAATTAAAACAGGTTTATATTGACATATGGGCTGTTTTATTGTCCGATTATTATTACGTGTGATTAGCTTGTGTGCTATTGTGTGCTCGGCTGTCGTGTGACGGCGAGCTCCTATTGCTTTTGCAAATAAATTATTTGCAATCTGATACTTGTTTTGTATTTGCTGATATCAGGCAGATATCTGATATCAGTACATCCTTAATGTGCACGTTAGATGCCTAGTTGTGATGAAATTAAAAGTTTGCTGCGAGTTTCCCCGGCATATATCGATTATTTTGATGGAATTCTTGTATCATATTGAAAAACAACCATCTGAGGGAGGCGGAGAAAAAAAAAGTTGGTATTGAAACCCCCCCCTCCACCCCTATGTCCTCCCCCCACTCCTCCAATCTATCCAGCTAATGAATTTCTACCTGGCACAGACTGTTTTGGAGTCCATTTGGAGCGCTGCCTACCATTACCTCCTCAGAGCCTCCCAAGCAAGCGCGCCCCGCCTAATTAGTATGCATTATCAATTAACAGCCTTAATAGGCGGCAGATTGATTGGATCCTGGATAGAGTGCTGGAGGAGGTAGAGGAGGAGACAGAAACGTAAAACAAAATCCCCAGACACCTTCCTCGTTCCTTGCCCTCGCACTGTCAGGACGCCACCGTGGACACCCCTCGTCCGTCATCATGGCGACTGAGCGGGTCCTCATCAGAAGCTGACATTTTCTGGGAAAAATGTGCCGCAAAAGTCGGACGGGAAATGCGGTTGTTCGGTGCAGTACATAACAAACTTCAGTTGAATGCACTATCTCAATAAAAGACAATAAACATACAACACAGCAGTACCTATAAAAGGCCACTAGGTGACAGAAGAGGTCAGCAAACCTCTTCCTGTTCCAGTTGGATTTAGTTTTGTCACCACATGGTGGTTAACTTTTACACTTACACTAAATGTCATAGGCTGTAATATATATATATATATATATATATATATATATATATATATATATATATATATATATATATATATATATATATATATATATATATATATATATATATATATATACACATATATATATACATATATATATATATATATACACACACATATATACATACATACATACATACATACATACATATATATATACATACATACATACATACATACATACATATATATATATATATATATATATATATATATATATATATATATATATACACATATATCCATCCATCCATCCATTTTCTACCGCTTATTCCCTTTTGGGTCACGGGGGGCGCTGGCGCCTATCTCAGCTACAATCATATATATATATATACATATATATATCCATCCATCCACCCATTTCCAACCGCTTATTCCCTTTTGGGGTCGCGGGGGGGGGGGGATGGGGCTGGCGCCTATCTCAGCTACAATCGGGCAGAAGGCGGCGTACACCCTGGACAAGTCGCCACCTCATCGCAGATATATATATATATATATATACATATATATATATATATATAAATTAATTAATGAATAAATGAAAAATGGGTTGTACTTGAATAGCGCTTTTCTACCTTCAAGGTACTCAAAGGGCTTTGACTCTACTTCCACATTCACACACTGATGGAGGGAGCTGCCATGCAAGGCGCTAACCAGCACCCATCAGGAGCAAGGGTGAAGTGTCTTGCTCAGGACACAACGAACGTGACGAGGTTGGTACTAGGTGGGGATTGAACCAGGGACCCTTGGGTTGCGCACAGCCACTCTCTCACTGCGCCACGCCGTGTATATATATATATATATTTAATAATAATAATAATTATAATCATTATTATTATTACCAGGAATTGATTTGCGTGGACCCCGACTTAAACAAGTTGAAAAACTTATTTGGGTGTTACCATTTAGTGGTCAGTTGTACGGAATATGTACTGTGCAATCTACTAATAAATTATATATATATATATACAGTATATATATATATATATATATATATATATATATATATATATATATATATATATATATATATATATATATATATATATATATATATATATATATATATATATATATATATATATATATATAGATATATACAGTACAGGCCAAAAGTTTGGACACACCTTCTCAATCAATGTGTTTTCTTTATTTTCATGACTATTTACATTGTAGATTGTCACATCAAAACTATGAATGAAATAAAAAAAGTGAAATGACTGAAAAATTGTTTTGTATTTTAGTTTCTTCAAAATAGCCACACCTTTGCTCTGATTACTGCTTTGCACACTCTTGGCATTTTCTTGATGAGCTTCTAGCCCACCTGTGAAGTGAAAGCCATTTCAGATGACTACCTCTTGAAGAATGCCAACAGTGTGCGAAAAAGTAATACGAGCAAAGGGTGGCTATTTTGAAGACACTAGAATATAAAACAGGTTTTCAGTTATTTCACTTTTTTTTGTTAAGTACATAACTCCACATGTGTTCATTCATGTGACAATCTACAATGTAAATAGTCATGACAGTAAATGGAAACGCATTGAATGAGAAACTGTGTCCATTATGTATATATTTTTTCAATACAAATAAAAAAAATTAAAAAAAAAAATTGAACTAAGAATGAGGGCTAAAGAGAGCAGACTAATAATAATAAATAAATAAAAGCATTAATTAAATTGAAAAAAAAAAAGTGTGTTTAAAACAGAAAACATCACCTGAACATATGGCACTTTTTTTTTCCTTTTTTCTTTTTAAAAAGGACCGTAGTCAGACCAATGTGGTCTGTAAATGATGCAAGAGTGTACCCCATATACTGTAATATTGTACATAATAATTGGGATTTGTTATATATTGTATATATTATATATAATACTGTATCAGTAGATATTATGTACTGTACATATAATATGTAAATATTATGTATATATGCTATATTGCTACCATGGTACATTTTTGTCTACTTTATACGTTTTGTTTTCGCCCTCTTTTTGTGGCCTTGTGGGGATTATCCTTTCCATCCTTATCCTTTCCATCCTTTGTAACTAAACTACTGTGTGGAACAATTTCCCTTGTGGATCATTAAAAACCTTTTAAGGCCCAAGCTGTTTGTGTACAAGTTTTTTGTTTTTTTTCTCTTTGCTATTTGGGCTTATTGGACCCTAATTAGAATAAAAACTAAAAATCATCTTTTGATATGATGTACTTAGTCCATAAGTACACAAACGTGTACTTCATGCTAATTTTTCTTTTTTCACTTTTTTATTTTTCCAAATTCCATTGTACGTTACACTCTTCTCACACCACCAGATGGCACTATAAGTGTCCACATATGTGGCCATAGGACCCCAATTCAGTAGTGTACACAATTTTGGAAATAAGAGCTAAAAGGTGCTGTCCACGCATGTGGCCACTAAGACCTTTAGAGATTGTCTAAGTCTAAGTCCAAGGCTAATACCACATCATCAAGCTCACCCTTTAGAGCACTGCTGTAACTTCCTGGCACTAAACCTGCAGAAAATAGTTTTTCTCAGGTTTCTCTATGTTTACTGTGTTCTTACACTTTATTAAGCATTTCTTACTTATTCCTTATTTTTGCACCTTCATTTTAAGAGCTTATTGTTACGTGCTCAATGTGGTTTTTGTTGACATTTCTTTTCCTTTCCGCCTCGATAGCTGAGTGGTTTATAATGAAAAATGTTTACATTTCTTGTGTTTTTCCACAGGTCATAAAAACATGGACCGACATAAAACAAACGGTGTTTGTATGAATGTAACGTTCAAAGGGTGTGGAGAAAACGGTACTTCCATAAACATCACAGAGGCCGCGTTACGACAATTACTCGCCCTATTGGCCACACGCGTGGAACTACGTTTTATTTACATTAGCCGCCATGAAATGCGGCCATTAGTGCATTAATTAGCACCACTCCAAACAATTAAATTCGCTTGCTTTGTCACTTAGTTGGCGAGAGCTCGTCGGCGTGTGGAAAATTATAGAAATAAATAAAGAAATAAGCCAAAACAAAAACGCTGAGACTAATTTGAACAGCGTGAATTGTGTTTTTGAGAGGGGGCTGGTGTATAAATGGCCTCTCAGCACATCCACAAAAACAATCCATTACTTGCTGCAAACAGCAGAAAAGTTGTGTAAATGGCGGGAAGCACACAAATGGAGGAGTCACAAACAATGAGTGTCACCTCAGGATGGGGGCTGGGCGGAGGGTGGGGGGGGGTTCTCCTCAAGGTGGGGCCGAAACAGCACAACCTCAAAAAGGAACGCTGTGCTTCCAGGCTGAAGAAAACGCAGCAGACTGTTGCAAAATTGTACGGAAAAATAAATCTAATTCTTCCACAAAAAGACAGATTGAGGATTTCCATTCAAAAATCGAAAATTATACAGTATTTTCCGGACTATAAGGCATTTAAATCCTTTTTTCCCCTCAAAACTCGACAGTGCGCTTAATGTATGGAATAATTCTGGTTTTGCTTACCGACCTCGAAGCAATTTTGTTTGGTACATTGTGCACTGATAAGTGTGTAAGGAGCGGCCTCGAAGCACAGATGGCGGGTGATTGGATTACCCAGCTGGGACCGATCACCCAATCACCTGCCGTGCTTATCAGAAGCAGCCGGGCCGAGACACCTTGGTTGTGAATTGGAGTTTTGCAGCAAACACACACTGGACATTCAGGGACTGAAAAGAGTTGTGAACTGGTGTGTTAGCGCAATAAAAGATTGTTCAACCCAGACCTCTGGGCTTCCGAGCAGATGTATTTCAGTCAGGAGAACCCACAAGTGGGAAACCTCTACAGGAAGTCACACATAAGAGATACACGTGAACTGCAATATGACTCAAGAAAAAAACAACAAAACTTGAAATGTTCCATCGAAAATATAGAACATTACACACGTCGCTCAAAGATCTATCAAAATGTTTTAGTACGACTTTGGTAAGCTATGAAGCCGTACCGCTTGATGTGCTTCAACATAGGAGTATTATTATGGTGTGTGCATAAGGTAAGACTTTATCTGGTGTTTTGTTTCGCAATATTATGCAAACGCAACTTTTCTTACCTTCCGGTACCTGCTGGTCTGTATTTGGGATCTGCATAAATCCGGAAAAATCATAAACCGGTGCACCCTATGGTCCAGAATTTACGGTAATCAAAATGTTTCTTAAAAGCCTACTGAAACCCACGCAGTCTGATAGTTTATATATCAATGATGAAATATTAACATTGCAACACATTAGTTTACTAAATTGCAATTTTAAATTTCCCGCGAGGTATCCTGTTGAAAATGTCGCGGAATGATGACGCTTATGTTGACGAGTGCTTGTGACGTTATTGGTTGAAGCGGACATATTAGCCCAGCAACACTCACGGCTAAATGTCGTCTCTTTTCATCGCATAATTACACAGTATTCTGGACGTCTGTGTTGCTGAATCTTTTGCAGTTTGTTCAATTAATAATGGAGACGTCAAAGAAGAAAGATGTTGGTGGAAAGCGGTGGATTGCGGCCGGCTGTAGCAACACAAACACAGCCGGTGTTTCTTTGTTTGTTGTGCAGCTTTAACATGGAAATGAGCGGTCATGCGAACATGGTTCTATATCACGTCAACCGGCAGGTTTCGGTGAGAAAATTGTGGTAATAAGTTGGCTCTTACCGTAAACATGAGCGGAGCTTGTGTCGTTCCTCCTGCAGCTGTCAAAGAGGCCGCTGCGACTTTCTTGGCTCCTCCGTGGCTTCCCTCAGAGACACTGGCGGTCACCACACCCCTCCGACCTTCAGGTATGACTATATAATCTCACTAAAACACTAGCAACACAATAAGCAGATAAGGGATATTCCAGATTTATTGTAGTAAATGTGTCTAATAACATCTGAATCGCTCCCACTGCCCTCGTCTTTTTTTTTCTTCTTCTTCTAGTCCAGGGGTCGGGAACCTTTTTGGCAATGACAGCCAGATATTTCAAAATGTATTTCCGTGAGAGCCATATAGGTGGCGACTTGTCCCGGGTGTACACCACCTTCTGCCCTATTGTAGCTGAGATAGGCACCAGCGCCCCCCACGACCCCAAAGGGAATAAGCGGTAGAAAATTAATGAATGGATGGATGGATGGATGGATGAATACAACTAAATGCGTGCATTTTTAAGTAAGACCAACATTTTTAGAGTATAATAAGTATCTTATTCTTTTTAACAACATTGTTATTCTAGAGTTAACCAATAATAAATACAATACTTCTTACCATTAAGGCAACTTCTTGAACATGTGCGATAGAAAATGGATGGTTGGATTAAAATGCATGAGAATGTTTTATAATTTCAACGTTATTTTTAACACTGTGATTATCAGCAGAATAATTCATTACTTTTCTCGTTAAGCAATGTCAGCTAAGATTGATCTGAGAGCCAGATGCAGTCATCAAAAGAGCCACATCTGGCTCTAGAGCCATAGGTTCCCTATCCCTGTTCTAGTCCTTCACTCTCACTATCCTCATCCACAAATCTTTCATCCTCACTCAAATTAATGGGGAAATTGTCGCTTTCTTGGTCCGAATCGCTCTTGCTGCTGGTGGCCATGATTGCAAACAATGTTCAGATGTGAGGAGCTCCACAACCCGTGACGTCACGCACACATCGTCTGCTACTTCCGGTACAGGCAGGGCTTTTTTATTAGCGACCAAAAGTTGCAAACTTTATTGTGGATGTTCTCTACTTAATCCTTTCAGCAGAAATATGGCAATATCGCAAAATGATCAAGTATGACACATAGAATGGACCTGCTATCCCCGTTTAAATAAGAAAATCTCTTTTAAGTAGGCCTTTAACTGACAATATATCAATTTCTTATGGAACTTTTACATTTATCACAAATATAACGCTATTATTGCGCAAACGTGATTCGTTACTTTATGAGACTAATTAGAGGCTTGTTGTAGCATATTAAATTATTATTTATGAGACTAATTAGAAGTTTGTTGTAGCATATTAAATTAGCATACGCGAAGTGGTTTAGCATTTAGCTCGCAGTTCAATTACGTCCAACATCGAACACCAGCAGCACAGTCCAACATTCCGCGAGTAAAACATGATAATTCATGATGAAATTACATACCTTTATGTCCTTTCAGCCAGGAATGAGCTGTTTAATAAGTTGTTGTTTTTTTACGCTCTCCGACGTCAAAAACTTTCCTGTAAAGTCATCGTAAGCGAGATCGCACCGACTTCCTGTTTTTACCACATTTCAAAATAAACCTCCGGTGTCAAAATAAAAGCACTTCCTTTAGCGAAGCTACACAATGAAACAAGCGAAAACACCACGAAATATACGAGGAATAAAGAACACAGTGAAATAAATTTCGCATTTGAATGTGTTTATGCAGCCTTTGACGAGCCGAGCAGGTGTTAAACGCGTTTTTATAATCTTCTGAGGTAATTGAATCAACAAAATGGCAGATTGTGATCAAGTGCAAACAACATAAACCCAGGGGGGACAAATGTGTGTGTGTCTCATTTTGCACTGATGTATATTTCAGCGGCGGCCGCCTTAATTCTGATTTATCGTCCGCCCGTAAATGAGAAGGAAAAATATGTTTTAGAATTCCATCCAAGGCGGGCTGCGGAGAAAAACTAAATTCCGGGGGGAGTGTGTGATATTTAAGATGTCACAAATCCATATTGCATTAGCGCGCTTTGTTGCCGCGCCGCAGCACGCGTTTAATCACGCCGCCAAATGCTCGCGGACGCCTTCGCCGCCGTGATAAATCACGCCGGGCGCGGTCTTGTGGGCTCGACTTGTTGCTTTTACGCCAGTAAAAATGTATTTGCATGGGTCTGCTTTCAAATTGTCACGGTATTACAAATAAACCATTTTGCTGGTACAATTAGAATCATTTGTATACTTCCAAAAGGGTACACAGTAACAAAATCCAAAATTTTAGCTTTGAATATATTGTCTTGTTGAAATAAGCAGGGGCGTCCATGATAGCGTTGCTTGGATGACAACATATGCTGCTCCAAAACCTGTATGTACCTTTCAGCATTAATGGTGCCTTCACAGATGTGTAAGTTACCCATGCCTTGGCCACTAATGCACCCCCACACCATCACAGATGCTGGCTTTTCCACTTTATGCTTGGAACAATCCGGATGGTTATTTTCGTCTTTGTTCCGGAGGACACGATGTCCGCAGTTTCCCCAAAAAATGTGAAATGTGGACGCGTCAGACCACAGAACACTTTTCCACTTTGCATCAGTCCATCTTAGATGAGCTCGGGCCCAGCGGAGCCAGCGACGTTTCTGGGTGTTGTTGATAAATTACTGTGGCTTTGCATAGTGGAGTTTTAACTTGCACTTGCAGATGCAACTGTCGTTACTGACAGTGGTTTTCTGAATTGTTGAAAAGGATTTGCAAATGTGTGTTCTGTTTTTATTTACCATTTACACAACATTACAACCTGTGATGAGATGGCGACTTGTCCAGGGTGTACACTGCCTTCTGCCCGAATGCACTGAGATCGGCTCCAGTGACCCCCCGCGACCCCAAAGGGAATAAGCGGTGGGAAAATGGATGGATGGACACTAGATTTAAACCAACTTAAAATAGAATTACAGCGATTAAATTGAAGATTCACCAAAGGTGATAAAAAAATTATTAGAATTAGATTCAAGTCCATTAAAAAAAATTAAAAATGTAAGTTTAAAAAAAAAATATTTTAAACAGATATATTGAGATTAAAATAAGGGATGATGAAAACATCGAATAGAAATACATTTAAATTAATTTAAAAACATGTGTTGAAACTGGTTTAAGGAGATTAAAAATGTGGATATAAATAGGTTAGAACATCCATCTATCCATCCATTTTCTACCGCTTGTCCCTTTTTGAGATCGTGGGGGGTGCAGGAGCATATTAAAATATACATTAAAATACATTATTCATTGATTTAAGAAGATTACAAACAGATGTAGGTCAATTTAAATCAAAATGGGATTCAACGAATCTTCATCTAAATTAAAATAAATTCAATGACATGAAACTTATCGTTAAAAGATTGACGATTACAATAGATTACCAGCAGGTTCAAGTCCATTCAAATCCAATTCAAACAGATTTAAGAAGATCGAAAATGGATTTAAGGTCAAGTCAAACAGATTTAAAACAGATGTAATTTATTTTTAGAGATAAATATATTAAAAACGAATTAAAACCAATTAAAATACATTGAAGCAGATTTAAGAGATGGTACATTCAAACCAATTTAGGTCAATGTAAACATATTTAAAATAGATTTGGCGATTCCCAAACTGGACTGAAACCAGTTCTAAATAGAAGTACATTAACCGTGGATTAGAAATAAATTAAAAACAGAATTAAACAGACTTAAGGAGAATGGAAATACATCGATTTGTGGTTGATTCAAACTCATTTTAAATACTTTGGAATAAAGGAAAGACATATTTAAGGAGATTAAAAAGAGATTTCCATCCATCCTTCTTCTTCTGCTTATCCGAGGTGGGGTCGGGGGGCAGCAGCCTAAGCAGAGAAGCCCAGACTTCCCTCTCCTCAGCCACTTCCTAGGGAGGAGTTTCTGGTGGCATCCTGAACAGATGCCTCATCTGGCAGATCCCAGGTCAGAATTTGGATTGAAAGTATCTTCGCTCGATTTAGAAATGAAGTCAAGTAGATTCAAATGGACTAAAAGAAGATGAGGCCAAAAAGAATCCAACACATCATCTTCATTATCATCCTCATCGTGGTCCTACCTCCTGCAGCCGTGGCGACCCTGCATGTTGGAACTGAAAACTATCATCTCAGCTCATTGTTGCCACACATGGTAGTTTCATCAAAGTATTGGCCTGTGAAGGAAGGTCAACTCTGGCAGTGCGCAGGATTTATGGCAAAGGTCACACACACACACACACACACACACACACACACACACACACACACACACACACACACACACACACACACACACACACACACATACATACACATACACACATACACACATACACACATACACACATACACACATACACACATACACATACATACACACACACAAGGTTGGAGTAAAATATACTTACTTGATACTTCTTACACTCCAACATTGTTCCGGAAGATTCCAAACTCCACTTTGTCCTGCTCACTTCTTTTTAGTCAACACAGATTGAACAGCACTTTATTCTTGTAACATTAACACTATTTATATTATTATTATTCTAACATTAACACTATTATTATTATTATTATTCTAACATTACTACTATTAATATATTTTTTTATTATTATGACATTACCACTATTATTATTATTATAACATTACCACTATTATTGTTATTATTAATATAAGGTTACCACTTTTATTATTCAAATTTTACCACTATTATTATTATTAATATAACATTACCACTTTTATTATTATTATTCTAATATTGCCACTATTATTATTATTATTCTAACATTACCACTATTAATATTTTTTATTATTATTATGACATTACCACTACTATTATTATTATTATTCTAACATTATCACTATTATTATTTTATTATTCTAACATTACCACTATTATTATTATTCTAACTTTAACACTATTATTGTTATTAGTATTCTAACATTACCACTATTATTATTATTATTATTCTAACATTATCACTATTGTTATTATTCTCCTTCTTCTAACATTACCACTATTATATTTTATTATTCTAACATTACCACTATTATTATTATTCTAACATTACCACTATAATTATTATTCTAACATTAACACTATTATTATTATCATCATTATAACATTGACACTATAATTATTATTATTATTCTAAAATTACCACTATTATTATTATTATTCTAACATTACCACTATTGTTATTCTTCTTCTTCTAGAATCTGCTGGTCCGCAGTCACTTGATTAGGTACACTGCTGGTCCATGGTCACTTGATTAGGTACACTGTTGGTCCGCAGTCACTTGATTAGGTACACTGCTGGTCCATGGTCACTTGATTAGGTACACTGCAGGCCTGGAGTCACTTGATTAGGTACACTGCTAGTTCGGAGTCATTTGATTAGGTACACTGCTAGTTCGGAGTCATTTGATTAGGTACAGTGCTGGTCCGGAGTCACTTGATTAGGTACACCACTGGTCCGCAGTCACTTGATTAGGTACACTGTTGGTCCACAGTCACTTGATTAGGTAACCCACTGGTCCGCGGTCACTTGATTAGGTACACTGTGGTCCGCAGTCACTTGATTAGGTACACTGCTGGTCCTGAGTCACTTTATTAGGTACACTGCTGGTCCGGTGTCACTTTATTAGGTATACTGCTGGTCCGCGGTCACTTGATTAGGTACACTGTGGTCCGCGGTCACTTGATTAGGTACACCGCAGATCTACAGTCACTTGATTAAGTACAGTAGTCAGAAGTCATTTGATTAGGTACACTGGTCCGGATCGAGTCACTAGATTAGGTACACTGCTGGTCCAGAGTCACTTGATTAGGTACACCGCTGATCCACAGTCACTTGATTAAGTACAGTAGTCAGGAGTCATTTGATTAGGTACACTGGTCCGGGGTCACTTGATTAGGTACACTGGTCCGGATCGAGTCACTTGATTAGGTACACAGCTGGTCCACGGTCACTTGATTAGGTACACTGCTGGTTTGGAGTCACTTGATTAGGTACACTGGTGGTTTGGAGTCATTTGATTAGGTACACTGGTCCATGGTCACTTAATTAAGTACACTGGTCCGCAGGCACTTGATTAGGTACACTTGTCTGCAGTCACTTGATTAGGTACACTGCTGGTCAGGAGTCCCTTGATTAGGTACACTGGTACGCAGTCAATTGATTAGGTACCGTGGTCCGCAGTCATTTTAACTGCAACTTTCTCACTAGACATCTTGCATGTTTGGTTAAGGAGTTATTCTTGTAACAATTTTTATTATGCTTCAAACATAAATTTCCCCAAGATGCTAAGAACACTTCTTGTGATGTTACGTTTGTAACATGACGATGTAACGTTTTCCCTTACATTTCCGACTTGTTCTCAATTTTAGGTCTTTTTTCCTGTATCATTTAAAAAAAAAAAAAAAATTCAACTTTTCTTCCCTGTAACACTGCACATTCTAGTGAGGTTACATTTGTAATACAGCAATGTTATGACTTACTCTTACTTTTATAAATGTTGTGTCTTCTTTCCAAGAACATTGCAACTTTCAAATTTTCCCTGAAGCTTGTCTTTCTTGAAACATCACACACTTTTTGTGAAAAATTCTCGTGTAATGAATTTTAAAAGAATTTCCGTAACACTACAACTTCTTGCCATGTTACATTGGTAACATGACAATGTTACATTTTTCTCAAAAATGTCTTGAATCTCAATATTAGGACTTTAATCTTGTATTATTTCATATTTTTGGTGTGAAATTGTCCTTTTCTTTCCATAACACTACAATTTCACATGACGTTACGTCTGTAACATGACAATCTATTACATGTTCTCAATATTTGGTCTTTTTTCTTGTATCATTAATGTTTTTAAATGAAATCCTCATTTTCTTCCCTGTAACACTGCAAATTCTAGTGATGTTACATTTGTAACACAGCAACGTTATGGTTTTCCCTTACTTTTATAAATGTTGTGTCTTCTTTCTGAGAACATTGACTTGTCTTTCTTGAAACATCACACTTTTTGTGTAAAATTATTACGTTTTTCTTTTCGTAACATGACAACTTCTCGCCATGTTACATCGGTAACATGACAATGTTACGTTTTTTCTTAAACATTTCTTAAATAATCTCAATATTAGGACCTTTTTCTTGCATCGTGTCATTTTTTTGGTGTGAAATTGTCATTTTCTTCCCATAACACTACAATTTCACACGACGTTACGTCTGTAACATGACAGTGTTACATTTTTCTTTACAGTTATGATTACATGTTCACAATATTTGGTCTTTCTTCTTGTATCATTAATGTTTTTAAATGAAATTGTTATTTTCTTCCCTGTAACACTGCAAATTCTAGTGATGTTACATTTGTAACACAGCATGGTTATGATGTTCCCTTACTTTTATAAATGTGTCTTCTTTCCAAGAACATTGCAACTTTCAAATTTTCCCTGAGGCTTGTCTTTCTTGAAACATCACACACTTTTTGTGTAAAATTCCCACGTTTTGCTTTCCGTAACACAACAACTTCTCGCCATGTTACATCGGTAACATGACGATGTTACGTTTTTCTTAAAAAATTCTTAAATACTCTCAATATTAGGCCTTTTTTCTTGCATCATGTCATATTTTTGGTGTGAAATTGTCATTTTCTTCCCATAACACTATAATTTCACACGACGTTACGTCTGTAACATGAAAATATTACATTTTTCTTTACATTTATGATTACATGTCTTACATGTTCTCAATATTTGGTATTTTTTCTTGTATCATTAATGTTTTTAAATGAAATCCTCATTTTCTTCCGTGTAACACTGCAAATTCTAGTGATGTTACATTTGTAACACAGCAATGTTATGATTTTCCCTTACTTTTATAAATGTCGTGTCTTCTTTCTGAGACTTGTCTTTCTTGAAACATCACACTTTTTGTGTAAAATTCTCCCGTTTTTCTTTTCGTAACATGACAACTTCTCCCCATGTTACATCGGTAACATGATGTTACGTTTTTTCTTAAAAATTTCTTAAATAATATCAATATTAAGACTTTTTTCTTGCATCATGTCATTTTTTTGGTGTGAAATTGTCATTTTCTTCTCATAACTCTACAACTTCTCGCGACGTTACGTCCGTAACATGACAATGTTACATTTTTCTTTACATTTATGATTACATGTCCTCAATATTTGGTCTTTTTTCTTGAGTCATTAATGTTTTTAAATGAAATTGTTATTTTCTTCCCTGCAACACTGCAAATTCTAGTGATGTTAGATTTGTAACACAGCAATGTTATGATTTTTTCCCTTACTTTTATGAATGTGTCTTCTTTCCAAGAAGATTGCAACTTTCAAATTTTCCCTGAGGCTTGTCTTTCTTGAAACATCACACACTTTTTGTGTAAATTTTCCACGTTTTTCTTTCCGTAACACAACAACTTCTTGCCATGTTACATCGGTAACATGACGATGTTACGTTTTTTCTTAATTGTTTTTTAAATAATCTCAATATTAGGACTTTTTTCTTGCATCATGTCATTTTTTTGGTGTGAAATGGTCATTTTCTTCTCATAATTCTACAACTTCTCGCGACGTTACGTCTGTAACATGACAATGTCACATTTTTCTCTACATTTATGATTACATGTCTTACATGTTCTTGCTATTTGGTCTTCTTTCTTGTGTCATTAATGTTTTTAAACGAAATTGTTATTTTCTTCACTGTAACACTGCAAATTCTAGTGATGTTACATTTGTAACATAGCAATGTTATGATTTCCTTTACTTTTATAGATGTGTCTTCTTTTCAAGGACATTGCAACTTTCAAATTTTCCCTGAGGCTTGTCTTTCTTGAAACATCACACACTTTTTGTGTAAAATTCTCACCTTTTTCTTTCCGTAACACAACAACTTCTCGCCATGTTACATCGGTAACATGACGATGTTACGTTTTTTCTTTAAAATTTCTTAAATAATCTCAATATTAGGACTTTTTTCTTGCATCATGTCATTTTTGGGGTGTGAAATGGTCATTTTCTTCTCATAATTCTACAACTTCTCGCGACGTTACGTCTGTAACATGACAATGTTACATTTTTCTCTACATTTATGATTACATGTCTTACATGTTCTCAATATTTGGTCTTCTTTCTTGTGTCATTAATGTTTTTAAACGAAATTATTTTCTTCCCTGTAACGCTGCAAATTCTAGTGATGTTACATTTGTAACACAGCAATGTCATGATTTTTCCTTACTTTTATAGATGTGTCTTCTTTTCAAGAACATTGCAACTTTCAAATTTTCCCTGAGGCTTGTGTTTCTTGAAACATCACACACTTTTTGTGTAAAATTCTCACCTTTTTCTTTCCGTAACACAACAACTTCTCGCCATTTTACATCGGTAACATGACGATGTTACGTTTTTCTTTAAAAATTCTTAAATAATCTCAATATTAGGCCTTTTTTCTTGCATCATGTCATATTTTTTGTGTGAAACTGTCATTTTGCGAGGCCTCGTGGTGGTGTCGCGAGCGAGGACGCGGGGTGGCCATCTTTAAAGGCAGCGAGCGCGGCGTTAACAAGCTTAGGAAGAGATTAGGACACGACGCTGTGATCTGGCGTGTGTTTGGCCACATGTGCGCGCTCCTTTCACATGCTAAGCGGCGTGCTAATTGGGCGGCCAGAGTCCATTTATGTAATCCCCCCAACAAGGCCGGCACACGCTCCCGGCATTGAGCGAAGTGGGCGTGACCGGGAGTCCAATTAAAGGCCGCTCAGTCTCCATTTAGCCGCACTCAATGGAGCGGCGCCGTGCGTGGCGCAAACAAAAGGAGGCTCCCAGAAGCCTTTAACTCCCCCAAGGGCCGGCCCGCCTGCCCGGGACCCCGCTCCGGCAGGGACAGGAGGGCCAAATGAGATGCGCATTTAAAAAGGTGCAAAGGGGGCGGGGCCGGGCCTGACCGGAGGTTAATGGGAGCGCCCTCGGAGGTGAGACTTTGGCGCCACTCGGCATGGGGAAGGTGACCAACCGGGAACGAGGGGAGGATTTTTAAGAGGACCATTAGCATGGTGATGAGAGCATACTTTACATTAGCATTGTGATGAGACTTTTACACGCTCCGTCTTCCTACTTTTGGGAATTGTGAAGTGAAGTGAATTATATTTATAAAGTGCTTTACATTTAACTGGAAGCAGGTGGGTAAAGTGTCTTGCCCAAAGACACAACGACAGTGACTCCGATGGCGGAAGTGGGAATCGAACCTGCAACCTTCAACTTGCTGACACGACCACTTTACCAACCAAGCTATCATTTTAAAGTGAAAAAAAATGATACACACCCGCGATAATGTTTAGAATGAAGAAAAAAAATGGAATATGACAACTTTTGTACGTTTTTGACAACTCTTTTGCCACAAAAATGTTCAATTCCTGTCATTTTACGAACTTGTAACATTCTCGTAACATTCAAGTTTACGTCTGGTGACATTGTGTCTTTTTATTCCTGCATCTTTACCTGTTTTCTATTCTTCTAAGACGAAAAACTTTTGTCTCATGCAATTCAACTTCCATCCATCCGTCCATTTCCTACCGCTTGTCCCTTTACCCCCCGCAATTGAACCTTTTACTTAATATTTCTCGTAACATTACGATTTTCTTGCTTTGCAAGTTTTGTTACGTTACAATTACCCGCTACAGTTTTCAAGATTGTAATATTCCTTATTTTTTGTGTAAAAATGTAATGTTTTTCCCGTAACACTAACTTTTAGTGATGTTACATAACATGGAAACGTTACGATTTTCCATTTCATTGTGTTAATATTGCGTCTTTTTCCAGTAACATTACATACCTCTTGTTAAAAATGTTGATGTTTTTCTCGTAACACTGCACCTTTCAGTGATGTTACGTAACGTGGCGATGTTAAGTAACATGGCAATGTTCCGATTTTCCATTTCATTGTGTTAATATTGCGTCTTTTTCTCGTGACATTACATACCTTTTGTTTAAAATTTCGATGTTTTCCCGTAACACTGCACCTTTCAGTGATGTAACAAAGTGACAATGTTACGAAACATGGCAATGTTATGATTTTCCTCGCTTTGTGTTAATATTGCGTCTTTTTCTTGTAACACTACATACCTTTTGTGTAAAATTTTGATGTTTTCCCCGTAACACTGCACCTTTCAGTGTTGTGATAAAGAGACAATGTTACGAAACGTGGCAATGTTATGATTTTCCTTGTCTTTGTGTTAATATTGCGTCTTTTTCTTGTAACACTACTTACCTTTTTTCTTAAAAAGTACATGTTTATTCCCGTAACACTGCAACTTTTAGCGATGTTACATAACGTGGCAATGTTACGATTTTTTGTTTCACTGTGTTAACATTGCGTCTTTCATTACATATTTTTTGTGTAAAATTTAAATGTTTTTCCGATAACACTGCAGCTTGTAGTGATCTTACGTAACGTGGCATTGTTAGGATTTTCCATTTCATTGTGTCTTTTTCTTAAAACATTACATACCTTTTGTGTAAAATTTCTGTTTTTTTCCCGTAACACTGCAACTTTTAGTGATGTCACGTAACGTGGCAATGTTACGATTTTCCGTTTCATTGTGTTAATATTGCGTCTTTTTCTTGTAACACTACATAGCTTTTGTGGAAAAATTTCTATGTTTTTCCGATAACACTGCAACTTTTAGTGATGTTGCGCAACGTGGCAACATTCCGATTTTCCGTTTCATTGTGTTCATATTGCGTCTTTTTCCCGTAACACTACATACTTTTTGTGTACAATTTTAATGTTTTTCCCGTAACATTGCAACTTTTAGTGATGTTAGGTAACGTGTCAATGTTACGATTTTCCCTTTCATTGTGTTAATATTGTGTCTTTTTCTCGTAACATATACCTTCTGTGTAAAATCTTAATGTTTTTCCCATAACACTGTAGCTTTTAGTGATGTTACGCAACGTGGCAATGTTACGATTTTCCGTTTCACTGTGTTAATATTGCGTCTTTCATTACATATTTTTGGAGTAAAATTTAAATGTTTTTCCGATAACACTGCAACTTTTAGTGATGTTGCGCAACGTGGCAACATTCCGATTTTCCGTTTGTTCATATTGCGTCTTTTTCCCGTAACACTACACACTTTTTGTGTAAAATTTTTATGTTTTTCCCGTAACATTGCAACTTTTAGTGATGTTAGGTAACGTGTCAATGTTACGATTTTCCCTTTCATTGTGTTAATATTGTGTCTTTTTCTCGTAACATATACCTTCTGTGTAAAATGTTTATGTTTTTCCCATAACACTGCAGCTTTCAGTGATGTTACGCAACGTGGCAATGTTACGATTTTCCGTTTCACTGTGTTAATATTGCGTCTTTCATTACATATTTTTGGAGTAAAATTTAAAAGTTTTTCCGATAACACTGCAACTTTTAGTGATGTTACGTAACGTGGAAATTTTCCTTTTCTCACCGCAACTTCGCCAACTTCTTATAGCTTTACATTTATAACATTGCAATGTTAGAATTTTTCTGTACATATTCTCGGTATTACGTTTGCTTTCTGGTGACATTACACACTTTTTGTGTAAGGCTCCCATTTTTTTTCTTCCCATAAAATTACAGCTTCTCGTGACGTTACGTTTGTAACATGACAATGTAACAAACGTACATTGCTTACATTTTCTCAATATTACGTCTTTTTTTCTTGTGTATTTCTTTAATTTGTGTGTGAAATTTAAAATGTTCAAATGTGCAATTTTCCAAATTTTCCTTAGGTATTCTTGATATTAGTTTTTTTCACGTAACAGTACACACTTTGTGTGTAGGTCTCCCATTTTGTTTCTTCCCCTAACACTGAAACTTCCTGTGACGTTACGTTTGTAACACGACAATTTTACGTTACATTTCTTACACTTTCTCAATATTAGGTCTTTTTTTCTTGTGTATTTCTTCATTTCTGTGTGAAATTTTCATATTCTCACCCTAACTTAGCCCACTTCTCGTGACTGTACGTTTGTAATATTGCAATTTCCGAATGTTTCCTTACATATTCTTGATATTCAAATTTTTTTTTTCGTAGCAGTAAACACTTTTTGTGTAAGTCTTCCATTTTGTTTCTTCCTCTAAGACTGACACTTCCCGTGATGTTACGTTTGTAACATGACAATGTTACGTTTCTCCTTACATTTCTGATTACGTTGCTTACATTTTCTCAACATTAGGTCTTTTTTTCTTGTGCTTGAAATTTTCGTATGCTCACCGTAACTTCGCCAACTTCTCGTGACGGTACGTTTGTAACGTTGTAATTTTAGAATTTTTCCTTTCATATTCTTGATATTACATTTTTTTTCTCGTAACAGTATACACTTTTTATGCAAGTCTCCCATTTTGTTTCTTCTACTGACACTGAAACTTCCCGTGACGTTACGTATGTAACACAACAATGTTATGTTATATTTCTTACATTTTCTCAACATTAGGTCTTTTTTTTCTTGTATCTATATTTTTTGTGTGAAATTTTCATCGTCTCACCGCAACTTCGCCAACTTCTCATCGCGTTACGTTTGTAACGTTTTCTTACGTTTTTTTGATATAACGTCTTCTTTCCTGTAACATCCATCCATGCATTTTGTACCGCTTATTCCCTTTTGGGGTTGCGGGGCGCCTATCTCAGCTACAATCGGGCGGAATGCGGGGTACACCCTGTGCAGTACACACTTTTTTGTGTCAAATCCTCATTTTTTTTCCCTTTTCGTAACAACTTTGTGTGACGTCAGGGTTGCAACACCGCAATCTTATGAATTTTCCTGGCGTTTTCTTAATTTTGCGTCTTCTTTCGGGTGTTGTCTAGAGTCGTGTACTTATTGGTGTGTCACGGGAGGTGCAACAAAACAAGTATTTCTCTCCTAACTTTGGCTTTTAGAGGGAAGGAAGCGAGCGACCACTCATGCTGGCCTTCATTGTTACATGTGAAGCTCTTCATTTAGGTGTGTGTGTGTGTGTTCACCACTAACACGCTGCTGTGTGAGTCACATTGTGTTTTAGTTGTGTTTTTAGCGATCTGACGAGCACTCACTCGGCCGTCAACCCTTTTAACCAATTTGCCTCCTTTCCTCCATTTTAACCTGTCACACACACACACACACGCACGCACACACACAGGTTATCATTTGGAATGGGGATCAAGTTGTTGTTCAGTACTTGTGGGGACCCCCCTTTCTACAGGTTGTGTAGTCATAAAAAAAATGAGGTCAAATGGCCACTGCCCAGTTATCTCATACACGTCTTTAAATCTCTGGATTGATGAAGTAATGTGCTGTTCGTACATACTGGGGACCCTAGGGAAAAAAGAGTGAATATGGTTAATGGGGACCATATTTCAATAATTGTGCATAAAACACACACATTTGTACGTGACTACTGAGGACCATTTAAAAAAAAAAAAAAAAAAGTTCAAATTAAATATGATGTGATCCTCAGAATTCTTATAGGAAGTTTCACCACTTCAATGTTAAAGCAAATCCTGCATCTTCTGCGACATTACTGACAACGGCTATTTAGCAGTAAGGAAGTTGTCTGCAACTACAACTAGCATATACAGAAGGATGGAAAATTCTGATTGTGAATCATCCTTTAAGGTAATAATGTTTAAAGCTTAAAAATCACATAGGCATCTTCAGAATGGATCGGACTATCATTTAAAAAGGTTTCTGTTTTTTTGGTCCCCATATCGTCAGAAGTCCCCTAAAGGTGTGTAAACAGGGCCATGTCCCCATTAAGTCAGCATTGCCAGAACTCACACACACACACACGCACACACACACAAAATTGGAAATGTCAAACTGATTTTTGACTGATCATTTCTTTTTAACCCACTTGAGTGTCTTTAAAGCGCGATCAAGCAGTAATTAAAGGTTGTTTGAAAAGGCAGAAAGACGTGTTCTTACAAGAGGACACACACACACACACTACACACACGTACGCACACAAAACACACCCCAACAATTGTTGGAAGATGCACCTGCAAGAAACGCATCAAAAATCCCCCCCCGACCCTCCACTAAAAGCTTCAATGACGACTGTTTTAGAAAAGACTTACAAAAAAGACACGATTTATTCCACAAAGACGAATGGAATCGCCATGACGACGGCACTCTCACATTCTTCAGACATCTTTGCCGCAGTCCTTTAAAAAACAAGAGTTTTGTTTAAATAGGACCCAGGTTTAGCTGTCCGTATTTTTCAAGTTTGTAAGTCATTTTACTGGTAGAAGACTACAGTAACAAAATTGCTGTAATCTCCTTATGTTATTCTCGTAACATTTTACTCATTTTTTAATCGGATGCAATAAGACTTTTTATTTTTTTGTAAAACTACCGTTTTATTTTTTTGTAGCACTACAACTGAACTCATGTAACGTTACAACTTGTGTCTTAAATGTAAAAAAAATTATTCCATTTTTTTTTAATGTTACAAAAAACCTGCTTTGCTTATCGTAACTTAATTTTTTTTGCAACTTGTAACATCACATCTGTCTTCCAACTAGCGATGTTATTTCTTTTGTAATACTCTAGGAATTTATTTGTAACATTCAAAACTGTCGTAAAATCCTGTCTTTAATTTTGTAACACTACGTTCTTTTATTTCGTAATGTCAGTTATTTATTTGTAATATACTACAAGTGTTTTGTAACATTAAAAAGTAAAAAGTGCCACTGATAGTCACACATGCAAGTTGTCGTAAGATCCTGACTTTATTCCCGTAACACTACGTTCTTATTTTATTTTGTACTATTTTACGACTTGTTTCTAACATCACAAAGTGTCCTAACATCCTGACTTTAATCCTGCAACACTACGTTCTTTTATTTTGTAATATTTCAACTTTTGTGTAACATTACAAGTTGTCGTAACAACCTGACTTCAATCCCGTAACACTACGTTTTTCTTTTATTTTGTAATGTTACGTTTATATTTTGCAATATTCTACGACTTTTTTGTAACATTACAAGTTGTCGTAACCTCCTGACTTTATTCCCGTAACACTACGTTCTTCTTTTATTTTGTAATATTAGTTTTTTATTTTGTAATATTCTACAACTTTTTTGTAACATTAAAAAGTTAAAAGTACAACTGATAGTCACACAAGTTGTCATAACATCCCGACTTTAATCCTGTAACACTACGTTCTAATTTAATTTGTACTATTCTACGACTTTTTTGTAACATTACAAACTGTCCTAACATCCTGACTTTAATCCTGCAACACTACATTCTTTTATTTTGTAATATTCCAACTTTTGTGTAACATTACAAGTTTTCGTAACATCCTGACTTCAATCCCGTAACACTATGTTCTTTTTTTATTTTGTAATGTTAGGATTTTATTTTGCAATATTCCACGACTTTTTTGTAACACTACAAGTTGTCGTAACATCCTGGCTTTATTCCCGTAATACTACTTTCTTCTTTTATTTTGTAATCTTAGTTATTTATTTTGTAATATTCTACAACTTTTTTGTAACATTAAAAAGTTAAAAGTACCACTGACAGTCACACACACAAATTGTCGTAACATCCCAACTTTAATCCCGTAACACTATGTTCTAATTTAATTTTGTAATATTCTAGGACTTTTTTGTAACATGACAAGATGTCGTAACATCCTGAATTTAATCCCGTAACACTATGTTCTTGTTTTATTTTGTAATATTCACAACTTTTTTTTGTAAGATTACAAGTTGTCCCGTAACACAACATTCTTCTTTTATTTTGTAATATTCTACAACTTTTTTGTAACATTACAAATTGTCGTAACTTCCGGACTTTAATCCCGTAAAACTACGTTATTCTTTTATTTTGAAATATTCTACTACTTTTTTGTAACATTAAAAGTTGTCGTAAAAACCTGACTATAATCCTGTAACACTACATTCTTCTTCTATTTCGTAATATTCTACGACTTTTTTGTAACATTACAAATTGTCGTAACATCCTTACTTTAATCCTGTAACACTACGTCCTTCTTTTATTTTGTAATGTTAGTAATTTGTTTTATAATATTCTACAATTTTTTTTGTAACATTACAAGTTGTTGTTACATCCTGACTTTAATCCCGTAACACTACGTTTTTTTTAATTTTGTAATATTCTACAACTTTTTTGTAACATTACAAATTGTCGTAACATCTGGACTTTAATCCCATAATACTATGTCCGTCTTATTTTGTAATGTTAGTTATCCATTCCATTTTTCTACCTCTTATTCCTTTTTGGGGTGGCGGGGGGCGCTGGCGCCTATCTCAGCTACAATCGGGCGGAAGGCGGGGTACACCCTGGACAAGTCGCCACCACATCGCAGGGCGAACACAGATAGACAGACAACATTCACATTCACATTCACACACTAGGGCCAATTTTAGTGTTGCCAATCAACCTATCCCCAGGTGCATGTCCTTGGAAGTGGGAGGAGCCTATCCACAGGTGCATGTCTTTGGAAGTGGGAGGAAGCCGGAGTAGAACCCACGCATTCACGGGGAGAACATGCAAACTCCACACAGAAAGATCCCGAGCCTGGGATTGAACCCAGGACTGCAGGACCTTCGTATTGTGAGGCAGACGCACTAACCCCTCTTCCACCGTTATTTTTTTTGTAAAATTCTTCAACTTTTTTTTTGTAAAATTACAAGTTGTCGTAACACCCTGACTTTAATCCCAGAACACTACGTTCTTCTTAAATTTTGTAATATTCTACGACTTTTAGGTAACATTACAAATTGTCGTAACAGCCTGACTTTAATCCCGTAACACTATGTTTTTATTTCATTTTGTAATGTCAGGTTTTTAATTTTGCAATAGTCCACGACTTTTTTGGAACATTACAAATTGTCGTAACATCCTTATTTTAATCCAGTAATACGATGTTCTTCTTTTATTTTGTAATACTCTACGACTTTTAGGTAACATTACAAGTTGTCGTAACATCCTGACTTTAATCCCAGAACACTACGTTCTTCTTAAATTTTGTAATATTCTACGACTTTTAGGTAACAGTACAAATTGTCGTAACATCCTGACTTTAATCACGTAACACTGTTTTTATTTCATTTTGTAATGTTAGGTTTTTAATTTTGCAATAGTCCACGACTTTTTTGGAACATTACAAATTGTCGTAACATCCTGACTTTAATCCCAGAACACTACGTTCTTCTTAAATTTTGTAATATTCTACGACTTTTAGGTAACATTACAAATTGTCGTAACATCCTGACTTTAATCCCGTAACACTATGTTTTTATTTCATTTTGTAATGTTAGGTTTTTAATTTTGCAATAGTCCACGACTTTTTTGGAACATTACAAATTGTCGTAACATCCTGATTTTAATCCCGTCACACGATGTTCTTCTTTTATTTTGTAATACTCTACGACTTTTAGGTAACATTACAAGTTGTCGTAACATCCTGACTTTAATCCCGTAACACTATGTTTTTATTTCATTTTGTAATGTTAGGTTTTTAATTTTGCAATAGTCCACGACTTTTTTGGAACATTACAAATTGTCGTAACATCCTTATTTTAATCCAGTAACACGATGTTCTTCTTTTATTTTGTAATACTCTACGACTTTTAGGTAACATTACAAGTTGTCGTAACATCCTGACTTTAATCCCAGAACACTACGTTCTTCTTAAATTTTGTAATATTCTGCGACTTTTAGGTAACAGTACAAATTGTCGTAACATCCTGACTTTAATCCCGTAACACTATGTTTTTATTTAATTTTGTAATGTTAGGTTTTTAATTTTGCAATAGTCCACGACTTTTTTGGAACATTACAAATTGTCGTAACATCCTGACTTTAATCCCAGAACACTACGTTCTTCTTAAATTTTGTAATATTCTACGACTTTTAAGTAACAGTACAAATTGTCGTAACATCCTGACTTTAATCCCGTAACACTATGTTTTTATTTCATTTTGTAATGTTAGGTTTTTAATTTTGCTATAGTCCACGACTTTTTTGGAACATTACAAATTGTCGTAACATCCTGATTTTAATCCCGTAACACGATGTTCTTCTTTTATTTTGTAATACTCTACGACTTTTAGGTAACATTACAAATTGTCGTAACATCCTGACTTTAATCCCAGAACACTACGTCCTTCTTAAATTTTGTAATATTCAACGACTTTTAGGTAACATTACAAATTGTCGTAACATCCTGACTATAATCCCATAACACTATGTTTTTATTTCATTTTGTAATGTTAGGTGTTTAATTTTGCAATAGTCCACGACTTTTTTGTAACATTACAAATTGTCGTAACATCCTGACTTTAATCCCTTAACACTATGTTTTTATTTCATTTTGTAATGTTAGGTTTTTAATTTTGCAATAGTCCACGCCTTTTTTGGAACATTACAAATTGTCGTAACATCCTGATTTTAATCCCGTAACACGATGTTCTTCTTTTATTTTGTAATATTCTACGACTTTTAGGTAACATTACAAGTTGTCGTAACATCCCGACTTTAATCCCGTAACACTATGTTTTTCTTTCATTTTGTAATGTTAGGTTTTTTATTTTGCGATAGTCCACAACTCTTTTGTAACATTACAAATGGTCGTAACATCCTGATTTTAATCCCGTAACACGACGTTCTTCTTTTATTTTGTAATATTCTACGACTTTCAGGTAACATTACAAGTTGTCGTAACATCCCGACTTTCATCCCGTAACCCTACGTTCTTCTTTTATTTTGTAATGTTAGTTATTTATTTTGTCATATGGTACGACTTTATTTTGTAACATTAAAACTTGTTGTAACATCTCCAATGAAGTCTCGCAACATTACAGCTTTTTTTCCCTTTTTAATCACATAGTTAGTTTTTACGTTCCTAATATTCTGACTTTTTTCTTTAAGTGCGCCGCATTGTCGGGAAAATACGGGACTATTTTACTATGCTAACAAAAAACAAGTAAGATGTATATTCATTTTTTTTTCATATATATTTTTTCCCCACATTCCTGTTTTAGAATTGACTTTGCTTTGGAAAGCGTCATTGTGCTCGTGTGTGAGCGCTCACTGGTGTGTGTGTTGTGTAAAATGTGAACAGCTGGCCGTGGAAAAGAGCGGAGCGGCGGAGGTGATGGATGCGAGCGGAGTCGGTGTGACAGATGAGCTAACAGGTGTTAGCCACGCACGCCGCGACCACACTTTTTCATCAGGACAACATCCGTGTGTGTGTGTGTTTATGTGCTGGTGTAGCTGAGAAGGAACACTGCGCTATTGTCTTTGTGTATGCACAGGAATACTCTAGCCTCTATGTGTCCTATATGTATGTATATATGTATTTGTTAGGTATATATGTATATATACACACACACACATATATATGTATATACATATGTATATATACATTTATATGTATATATGTATTTGTCGGGTATATATGTATTCTTTAAGTATATATTCGTAACCGAATATATTCGGCCGAATATGGGAAAAAAGCCACATTCGGCCTTCGGTGGAATGAGTTAAAAAGAAGGCCGAATAATGGCGTGTGACGCAATTTTCTTACGCGGTGACGCAATCAACGAACGTGCAGTGACGCGGTGACGTTGGGATATGTTGTGTACCTGTATAAGTGTATGAGGTTACAAGCACACACTTATTGAGATTTAGTGGGGCCTCTGTTTACATTATTAGCCTGTTGTGTAGGCTACCTGTATAAGTGTAAGAGGTTACAAGCACACACTTGAGCCTTCTGTTTACATTATTAGTATATCTACTGTGGCTAAGCAGACTTTTGCCAAAAGGACAATAATTCATTTGTTGTGGGTTTATCCACTTTAATGCACTTTATTTTTTTGGGGAATGCATGTTTTGTTTGAAGGCCTAATATAAATGAAAAACTTTGTGCTTTTGAAAAGCAAAGGCTACTGGATTATTAAAAAAAATGTCAATATTCAATAAAAAATTACTTTATTTGGAAAAACATGTATAAATATTTATTCTAGGCTATTTATGCAATATGAAAAAAATTGTGAAAAACTACATTCATTATTCGATATTCGGCCAAGCGTTTAAATTTTATTCGGCTCCGGCCACAAATTTTCATTTCGGTGCATCCCTAATATACTGTATATATATATTAGGGCTGGGCAACGATTAAAAATTTGAATCGAAGTTAATCGCACTATTTCTCCGATTAATCGCGATTAACTGCATTGTATACGCAAAGCCCAATAATGAATTCAAAAGTAGTGTGTAGTGCACCTTTATTGGAATATTCCCCCACATGAACAAAAGCGCCAAAACATTTGTTGTGCAAACACGATTTAAATCAGTCCTTGTTAAACAGTAGCAGTTAAATAGCATATTTTATGAAAATCAACTCAAAAAATGTAAATACAAACATTTAAGCTTATTGCCACTGCCAGGGTATTTAAGTTATCCTGTTTGTTATGGAAAATAAACATAATCTACATACAAATCTCGGCGCCACAATCATAACATCTGAACAGGCAATTTCTTTTTTTATCAGGGATTTTATGTTTAAAAAACCTATATTATAGGTAGTGGGCTGTTTTAGGGAATTTTTGATCAAATTATCCGTAGCAGCAATATTAATAATGTTGTGTTTATTCTGCGTAGTGCACTTAAAATAATTATGACCACATCTAGGAATTGATATGATGGGAATTTTCCGATTGTTTGCTTGGTGCTTTGATAAACTGAACGCATCATATACATGGTACTATATTGTGATGTTATGAGCCAGGGAAAAAAAGAACTACCCTACCCAGCATGCAACAGGAGTGACGAGCATGCGCGGTAGCCCGGTATAGGTTGTGTGTCGCAATGACGGCATCTTGTATGTTGTGATATGCACGCTCTGAAAGTAAACGTTAAGAACTCAGCCAACACTCCTGGTCTGCATTATTCATAAATAGACAGACAACACATGTAGTCCGCTGCTTCACAGGCCGCTGGATGTAGCCGGCAAAGTATTCCCATGCTAGCTAGCCGGTCTAGCAAGCACGAGTCATTCAGTCCAAAACGTCCCGATCTATCCACATCCAGAATTGTCTGGCGGTCGTAAGTGATCCCGGAGTGACCACGCTGTAAGCCAGCCATGAAATTTGCAGAATTGTCCGGTATTTTTGCCAAATGTTCCATCTTTACCAAGAGCCCCTCGACGCCGAAGTACATCCGGGTGATGCCATCTTGTTAAGAAAAGGCGTTAACAAAATAAAAGCATGTAAACAACATACGCAAACGTGCGATAAAATAGATTGATAAGTTAACGCGTAATTAACGCATTAATTTGCCCGCCCCTAATATATATATATATATATATATATATATACACACACACACATATATGTATGTATATATATACACTTATATATACACATCTATGCATATATATATGTATATATACATATACATGTATATATATACATATATACACACACACATATATACACATATATACATATACATGTATATATATATACATATACATGTATATATATATACATATACACACACACATATATATGTGTATATATATACATATATATGCACCTGGGGATAGGTTGATTGGCAAGACTAAATGTTCCCTAGTGTGTGAATGTGAGTGTGAATGTCGTCTGTCTATCTGTGTTGGCCCTGCGATGTGGTGGCGACTTGTCCAGGGTGTACGCCGCTTTCTGCCCGATTGTAGCTGAGAGAGGCGCCAGCGCCCCCCGCGACCCCAAAAAGGAATAAGCGGTAAAAAAATGGAATGGATAACTAGCATTACAAAATAAGACGGACATACATATATATGTGTATATATGTATATATACATATGTGTTTATACAAATATATGTGTATATATATATACATATATATAAATATGTGTATATACAAATAAATACTGTACACATATATGTATACACACACAAATATACAAACCCCGTTTCCATATGAGTTGGGAAATTGTGTTAGATGTAAATATAAACAGAATACAATGATTTGCAAATCATTTTCAACCCATATTCAGTTGAATATGCTACAAAGACAACATATTTGATGTTCAAACTGATAAACTTTTTTTTTTGTGCAAATAATCATTAACTTTAGAATTTAATGCCAGCAAAACGCGACAAAGAAGTTGGGAAAAGCGGCAATAAATACTGATAAAGTTGAAGAGTTCTCATCAAACACTTATTTGGAACATCCCACAGGTGTGCAGGCTACTTGGGAACAGGTGGGTGCCATGATTGGGTATAAAAGCAGCTTCCATGAAATGCTAAGTAATTCACAAACAAGGATGGGTCACCAATTCATAAGCAAATTGTCGAACAGTTTTAGAACAACATTTCTCAACGAGCTATTGCAAGGAATTTAGGGATTTTAACATCTACGGTCCGTAAAATCATCAAAAGGTTCAGAGAATATGGAGAAATCACTGCACGTAAGTGATATTACGGATCTTTGATCCCTCAGGCGGTACTGCATCAAAAACCGACATCAGTGTGTAAAGGATATCACCACATGGGCTCAGGAACACTTCATAAAACCTCTGTTAGTAACTACAGTTGGTCGCTACATCTGTAAGTGCAAGTTAAAACTCTGCTATGCAAAGCGAAAGCCATTTATCAACAACACCCAGGAACGCCGCTGGCTTCGCGGGGCCCGAAATCATCTAAGATGGACTGATGCAAAGTGGAAAAGTGTTCTGTCCACATTTCAAATTATATTTGGAAACTGTGGACGTGGTGTCCTCCGGAACAAAGAGGAAAATAACCATCCGGATTGTTATAGGCGCAAAGTTCAAAAGCCAGCATCTGTGATGGTATGGGGGTGTATTAGTGCCCAAGGCATGGGTAACTTACACATCTGTGAAGGCACCATTAATGCTGAATGGTCCATGCAGGTTTTGGAGCAACATATGTTGTCATCCAAGCAACGTTATCATGGACGCCCCTGCTTATTTCAGCAAGACAGTCCAGACATGTCTCTTATTGAAAATGTGTGGCGCATTATGAAGCGTAAAATACGACAACAAGACCCCGGACTGTTGAACAACTTAAGCTGTACATCAAGCAAGAATGGGAAAGAATTCCACTTTCTAAACTTCAACAATTAGTTTCTTCAGTTCCCAAACGTTTATTGGGGGTTGTTAAAAGAAAAGGTGATGTAACACAGTGGTGAACATGCCCTTTCCCAACTACTTTGGCACATGTTGCAGCCATGAAATTCTAAGTTAATTATTATTTGCAAAAAAAAAAAAAAAAATAGTTTATGAGTTTGAACATCAAATATGTTGTCTTTGTAGCATATTCAACTGAATATGGGTAGAAAAGGATTTGCAAATCATTGTATTTTGTTTATATTTACATCTAACACAATTTCCCAACTCATATGGAAACGGGGTTTGTATATACACACACACACACACACATATATATGTATATATATATATATGGAATCGACAGGCGGATCGGTGCGGCGTCTTCAGTAATGCGGACGTTGTACCGATCCGTTGAAGTGAAGAAGGAGCTGAGCCGGAAGGCAAAGCTCTCAATTTACCGGTCAATCTACGTTCCCATCCTCACCTATGGTCATGAGCTGTGGGTCATGACCGAAAGGATAAGATCACGGGTACAAGAGGCCGAAATGAGTTTCCTCCGCCGGGTGGCGGGTCTCTCCCTTAGAGATAGGGTGAGAAGCTCTGCCATCCGGGAGGAACTCAAAGTAAAGCCGCTGCTCCTCCACATCGAGAGGAGCCAGATGAGGTGGTTCGGGCATCTGGTCAGGATGCCACCCGAACGCCTCCCTAGGGAGGTGTTTAGGGCACGTCCAACCGGTAGGAGGCCACGGGGAAGACCCAGGACACGTTGGGAAGACTATGTCTCCCGGCTGGCCTGGGAACGCCTCGGGATCCCCCGGGAAAAGCTAGACAAAGTGGCTGGGGAGAGGAAAGTCTGGGTCTCCCTGCTTAGGCTGCTGCCCCCGCGACCCGACCTCGGATAAGCGGAAGAAGATGGATGGATATATATATGTTACCGTACTTTAACCATGGTGAGGACATTTGTGATCTCAAATGAAGAGCGTGACGTAAAATGTTTAAAGAAATGTTTTTCTTTTAATGAATGATGACGATAAGGCAGTTTTTTTGAGGTGTTTGTGTGAAAGGCACATTAAGGGTTTTGGGCGAAATCAGCACTTCAGTCCTTCATGAGGCACATGACGCTACGTTGATATTTATGGGGAAAGGTCAAAAAGTAACAATAATAATAATAATACTGGACTCTTAGCTTGAGAAATTTTTTTTTTTTTTTGTAAAGTGTTTTCCAGCTGTCAGTGAAAGACCATAATAGTGTTGTGGAATTTGTGTGTAAAAAGAGAAGGAAGGAAGCGCCTATCTGTCTACGCCCGGGCCAGGGCTTGTTGGAGGTCTCGCAGCAACATGGACGCCATGACGCTCTTCTCCGTGCTGACGGTCAGCAGGCCGCCGGACGAGTCCTTCAGCTCCAGCTGGACCAGCACCAGGACTTGGCTGCTCACAGTGCGACCTGCGAACCTGCAGTGGGAGGACAACACCAGGCTTGACTTGGGAGGGGAAAATAACCGCATTTTCCAATCTAAAGTGAATGTAGACCACATGTGTCGAACTCAAGGCTCGGGGGCCAGATGTGGCCCACCACTTCCTTTTATTTGGCCCCGGAACGCATGGATATAATATGTATCAATAAAGTTTTCTTACTTTTATTTTCGGGTCTCCCCATGTCTAGCATTAAAAGATTACAGTTGGTACAAAATGCGGCTGCTAGACTTTTGACAAGAACAAGAAAGTTTGATCACATTACGCCTGTACTGGCTCACCTGCACTGGCTTCCTGTGCACTTAAGATGTGACTTTAAGGTTTTACTACTTACGTATAAAATACTACACGGTCTAGCTCCATCCTATCTTGCCGAATGTATTGTACCATATGTCCCGGGAAGAAATCTGCGTTCAAAAGACTCTGGAATGCCCTCCCGGTAAAAGTTCGAGATGCTACCTCAGTAGAAGCATTTAAGTCTCACCTTAAAACTCATCTGTATACTCTAGCCTTTAAATAGACCTCCTTTTTAGACCAGTTGATCTGCCGCTTTTTTTCTTTCTCCTATGTCCCCCCCTCCCTTGTGGAGGGGGTCCGGTCCGATGACCATGGATGAAGTACTGGCTGTCCAGAGTCGAGACCCAGGATGGACCGCTCGCCTGTGTATCGGTTGGGGACATCTCTACGCTGCTGATCCGCCTCCGCTTGAGATGGTTTCCTGTGGACGGGACTCTCGCTGCTGTCTTGGATCCGCTTTGA